>NW_027201183.1:0-12966 GCF_038502225.1 Cherax quadricarinatus
GATTATAAATGCAATATTACTTTTAAACCATAACATAATTATAATTAACAGGTAAATATTTTTTATTGCTCTTGTATAATCTTTACTGACTTTACTTTTATAATCTTTACTGACTTTACTTTTATAATCTTTACTGACTTTACTTTTATAATCTTTGTTGACTTTACTTTTATAATCTTTATTGACTTTACTTTTATAATCTTTACTGACTTTACTTTTATAATCTTTACTGACTTTACTTTTATAATCTTTACTGACTTTACTTTTATAATCTTTACTGACTTTACTTTTATAATCTTTACTGACTTTACTTTTATAATCTTTGCTGACTTTACTTTTATAATCTTTACTGACTTTACTTTTATAATCTTTACTGACTTTACTTTTATAATCTTTGCTGACTTTACTTTTATAATCTTTGCTGACTTTACTTTTATAATCTTTACTGACTTTACTTTTATAATCTTTACTGACTTTACTTTTATAATCTTTACTGACTTTACTTTTATAATCTTTACTGACTTTACTTTTATAATCTTTACTGACTTTACTTTTATAATCTTTGCTGACTTTACTTTTATAATCTTTACTGACTTTACTTTTATAATCTTTACTGACTTTACTTTTATAATCTTTACGGACTTTACTTTTATAATCTTTACTGACTTTACTTTTATAATCTTTACTGACTTTACTTTTATAATCTTTACGGACTTTACTTTTATAATCTTTACGGACTTTACTTTTATAATCTTTACTGACTTTACTTTTATAATCTTTACCCAGTGGATGGGTATGAAGCGCCTAATATAACTGTCAGTTTAAATGTCTGGTCGGAAAATAAAAATATTTTACACACACACACACACACATACACACACACACACACACACACACACACACACACATACACACACACACACACACACACACACACATACACACACACACACACACACACACACACACACACACACACACACACACACACACACACACACACACACACACACACACACACACACACACACACACACACACACACACACACATACACACACACACACACACACACACACACACACACACACACACATACACACACACACGATCAAATTTTGTTTTATCACTTCTATTGTGTAATCCCAACGTTGAGTTTCATTCGATGAGTTGTGCTATATTATACCTTGTATTGCATTACAGTTTTATTACAGTTTCAATTATGTAAGCTTCCATTCCAATATTCTACTTATGTATGTTATAATGTTCAATTGTGTACTTTGACATTGTATAGAATCAGCCCAAGCCGTACACCTGCCGTCTCTAGTTTGTATTAGTTGTATGTCGGGACGACATACGTTAGCGTCGCCGAGCTCTCAGTAGTAGTACCAGTTCCTAGTAACCAGTTACCAGTAACCAGTGTACCAGTAGATGACTCACTACCAACCGTCTGCGTGAATCATCGACTGTATTCGTATTGCTGCTGACCATAGCAGGATTTCAAACACCCTCACCCTGTAGACACTTGTGAGTCAGTCGTAGTAGGCAGCAGAGAGAGACAGGTCGGCTGTTGGCGCTTTCCATACTTCCCGTTATATATTGTACGTACTACCAGCCTGCGTGAGTATTTTTACCCATCCACGTATCGAAAACCCACATGACAGACTCTTGTGCTGCCATCCACAGTATGGGTAGTCTTGTGCTGCCATCCACAGTATGGGTAAACTCTTGTGCTGCCATCCACAGTATGGGTAGTCTTGTGCTGCCATCCACAGTATGGGTAGACTCTTGTGCTGCCATCTACAGTATGGGTAGACTCTTGTGCTGCCATCTACAGTATGGGTAGACTCTTGTGCTGCCATCTACAGTATGGGTAGACTCTTGTGCTGTCATCTACAGTATGGGTAGACTCTTGTGCTGCCATCTACAGTATGGGTAGTCTTGTGCTGCCATCCACAGTATGGGTAGTCTTGTGCTGCCATCCACAGTATGGGTAGTCTTGTGCTGCCATCCACAGTATGGGTAGTCTTGTGCTGCCATCCACAGTATGGGTAGTCTTGTGCTGCCATCCACAGTATGGGTAGTCTTGTGCTGCCATCCACAGTATGGGTAGTCTTGTGCTGCCATCCACAGTATGGGTAGTCTTGTGCTGCCATCCACAGTATGGGTAGTCTTGTGCTGCCATCCACAGTATGGGTAGTCTTGTGCTGCCATCCACAGTATGGGTAGTCTTGTGCTGCCATCCACAGTATGGGTAGTCTTGTGCTGCCATCCACAGTATGGGTAGTCTTGTGCTGCCATCCACAGTATGGGTAGTCTTGTGCTGCCATCCACAGTATGGGTAGCCATCCACAGTGTGGGTAGTCTTGTGCTGCCATCCACAGTATGGGTAGCCATCCACAGTATGGGTAGTCTTGTGCTGCCATCCACAGTATGGGTAGTCTTGTGCTGCCATCCACAGTATGGGTAGTCTTGTGCTGCCATCCACAGTATGGGTAGTCTTGTGCTGCCATCCACAGTATGGGTAGTCTTGTGCTGCCATCCACAGTATGGGTAGTCTTGTGCTGCCATCCACAGTATGGGTAGTCTTGTGCTGCCATCCACAGTATGGGTAGTCTTGTGCTGCCATCCACAGTGTGGGTAGTCTTGTGCTGCCATCCACAGTATGGGTAGTCTTGTGCTGCCATCCACAGTATGGGTAGTCTTGTGCTGCCATCCACAGTATGGGTAGTCTTGTGCTGCCATCCACAGTATGGGTAGTCTTGTGCTGCCATCCACAGTATGGGTAGTCTTGTGCTGCCATCCACAGTATGGGTAGTCTTGTGCTGCCATCCACAGTATGGGTAGTCTTGTGCTGCCATCCACAGTATGGGTAGTCTTGTGCTGCCATCCACAGTATGGGTAGTCTTGTGCTGCCATCCACAGTATGGGTAGTCTTGTGCTGCCATCCACAGTATGGGTAGTCTTGTGCTGCCATCCACAGTATGGGTAGTCTTGTGCTGCCATCCACAGTGTGGGTAGTCTTGTGCTGCCATCCACAGTATGGGTAGTCTTGTGCTGCCATCCACAGTATGGGTAGTCTTGTGCTGCCATCCACAGTATGGGTAGTCTTGTGCTGCCATCCACAGTGTGGGTAGTCTTGTGCTGCCATCCACAGTATGGGTAGTCTTGTGCTGCCATCCACAGTATGGGTAGTCTTGTGCTGCCATCCACAGTATGGGTAGTCTTGTGCTGCCATCCACAGTGTGGGTAGTCTTGTGTTGCCATCCACAGTATGGGTAGTCTTGTGCTGCCATCCACAGTATGGGTAGTCTTGTGCTGCCATCCACAGTATGGGTAGTCTTGTGCTGCCATCCACAGTATGGGTAGTCTTGTGCTGCCATCCACAGTATGGGTAGTCTTGTGCTGCCATCCACAGTATGGGTAGGGGATGCACAATAAACTAGCACTTGGACAACAGAAGCTGTTGTTGTCGTAGTTCTGATAAGCTAGAAAACTGTGGTTGTATTTAATATTTTACCTCCAGCTCTGGGCCCTCCTTAACTATGTGGAGTGAGAGTTCACTGTTTTGTTCCCCCTCACCCAGCCTCACTCACCCTCCCTCTCTCATTCACCCTCCCTCCCTCATTCACCCTCACCTTCACTCATCAGTTATTCATGCCACAATTACTGAAGTTTACTTGTCCTGGATTAATTACATTTTGCTCCCCGTTGTGCTCCCACTCCATTCCTTCCCTCCCTCCTATCCCCTCTCCCTCTTCCTTCCGTCCTCTCCCCCCCCCTACCCTGCCTTTTCCTCCTTCCTCCCTCAATTTCTATTCGTTCCTCCCCTTATTTCTATTCGTTCCTCCCCTCGATTCATTCCTCTCGCCCTTCTCTTCTCTACCTCTTCTCTCCCTGTCACCCTCATCGACCCATCTCTTTTCTAGTCATCTTCCTCTTTATAACTTCCCTCCCACTAAGCCTCCCACCCATCCCCCCTTCACTCTTTCTCCCCCTCTCTGCCTCCTCTTCTCCCCCTCCCCCCCCCCCTCTCCTGCCTGTGTGTATCCTACCAGTGTTTTTATAGTGGGTGTGAGAGTTGCTTCAGTCATGCACCACCATACTAGATTGTCAGTACCTCTTAACTACCCACTCCCCCTTCAACCATCATCAACCCTCCCCCTCTACCATCATTAACCACTCCTCAACTATCATCCCCAACACTATCACACCTGCACCGTTTCCTACAACCTACCTACCTATTGTTTCTTGGCTTTGGTTCATCTCCCCAGCGACCCTGTCGTAAAGAAGGAATCTTAAAGTAGAACGGAAATATTACAGATCTGCGAACTCTTACTTAAGTTTACAGTAAGGTTACGTGTATACTGAGCGTGTGTACTGATAATACCCCGGTGAAAAGCAGGGTCACCGTGGGTACAATAAGAGAACACTGTGTCAACATCCGTGGTCCCAGACTAGTCAACATCTTACCAGAAGATATCAGAAACACTGCTGAGACAAGTGTAGAAACCTTCAAGAGGAAACTGAGCAAGTATCTTCACCAGATGCCAGATCAACCAGGCTGTGATGGATATGTCAGCCGCCAGCAGCAGCCTGGTGGACCAGGTAAGCACCAGACGAGCCTGGCCCAAGGCCGGGCTCTGGGAGTGGAAAAACTCGAGGTACTCCTCAAAGGTATATCAAACGTGTGTATTCATAGAAGCGCTAAACTCGTAAGGGTTTTACATCGGCTGAGAAATGAGAAGTAATCAGATTTGATTCGAGAAAGGCGGAAGAGCCCATGAAACAAACACACACACACACACACACACACACACACACACACACACACACACACACATCAGTGAAGAGGCGGGGCCAGGAGCTCGGACTCGACCCCTGCAACCTCAACTAGGTGAGCACGCACGCACACACACACACACACACACACACACACACACACACACACACACACACACACACACACATGCACACACATATACAACAGGCCTAGTGTCTAATCGACATGTGCCTAGGACAAAATGGTAACACTCTCACACACACACACACACACACACACACACACACACCCACACACACACACATGCACACATGCAACAGGCCTAGTGTCTAATCGACATGTGCCTAGGACAAAATGGTAACACACACACACACACACACACACACACACACACACACACACACACACACACACACACACACACACACACACACACACACACACACACACACACACAAAGAGATTAGTGCAAAAACTGGAGGACCAAGCAGGGATAACAGGGAAGGCACTGCCTACAATGGATCAGGAAATACTTGCCAAGAAGACAACAGCGAGTCATGGTATGAGGTGAGGTGTCAGAGTGGGCGCCTGTAACGAGCGGGGTGCCACAGGGATCAGTCCTGGGACCGGTACTGTTTCTTGTATTTGTAAACGATATGACGGAAGGAATAAACTCCGAAATGTCCCTGTTTGCAGATGATGTGAAGTTGCTGAGAAGAATTCAATCGAACGAGGACCAGACAGAACTACAGAGGGATCTGGACAGACTGCAGGACTGGTCCCGCAACTGGCTCCTGGATTTCAACCCCCACCAAGTGCAAAGTCATGAAGATTGGGAAAGAGCAAAGACGACCACGGACGGAGTACAGTCCAAGGGGCCAGAGACTACAAACCTCACTCAAAGAAAAGGATCTTTGGGTGAGTATAACATCGAGCACATCTTCTGAGGCGCATATCAACTTAATAACTGCAGCAGCATACGGGCGACTGGCAAACCTGAGTACAGCATTCCAACATCTTAATAAGGAGTCATTCAGCACCCTGTACACTGTGTACATTAGGCCTATACTGAAGTATGCAGCGCCAGTTTGGAACCCTCACCTAGCCAAACATGTAAGGAAACTAGAGAAAGTGTAAAGGCTTCCAACAAAACTAGTCCCGGAGCTAAGGGTTATGTTCTACGAGGAGAGGTTAAGAGAAATCAACCGGAAGACACTGGAAGACAGGAGAGATAGGGGGGATATGATAACGACATATAAAATACTGAGATGAATCGACAAGGTGGACAGAGACAGGAAGTTCCAGAGATGAGACACAGCAACAAGGGGTCACAGTTGGAAGTTGAAGACTCAGTTGAACCACTGGGACGTCAGAAAGTATTTCTTCAGTCACAGAGTTGTCAGGAAGTGGAATAGTCTGGGAAGTGATGTAGTGGAGGCAGGAGCTATACATAGCTTTAAGGAGAGGTATGATAAAGCTCACGGAGAGGGTACTGAGTAGCGGCCAGCAAAAAAGCGGGGCCAGGAGCTGAGATTCGACCCTTGCAACCACAACTAAATGAGCACAACTAGGTAAGCGCGCGCGCGCGCACATACACATCACAACAGGCGAAGTGTCTATCGACTAGTGCGTTTGACACAGTAACTAACTTAGTGAATATCAGCAGCTGCTGAACAACACGTTCACCAACACTGAACGTCACCAAATTATTCATAAACATTGAACGTCACCAACACTTATATAAACACTGAACGTAATACTACACACAAACACCCACACATCACTAACACCACAAAACAGTGTACTACAACATTCCTTTTATAATATATGCTAACTTCCACACATCACTGTACATCACAACACATGTTGTGATGTACTGTCATGCTGCAGCAGCGACCACTGGCCAGGCTGCAGCAGCGACCACTGGCCAGGCTGCAGCAGCGACCACTGCTGCAGCAGCGACCACTGGCCAGGCTGCAGCAGCGACCACTGGCCAGGCTGCAGCAGCGACCACTGGCCAGGCTGCAGCAGCGACCACTGGCCAGGCTGCAGCAGCGACCACTGGCCAGGCTGCAGCAGCGACCACTGGCCAGGCTGCAGCAGCGACCACTGGCCAGGCTGCAGCAGCGACCACTGGCCAGGCTGCAGCAGCGACCACTGGCCAGGCTGCAGCAGCGACCACTGGCCAGGCTGCAGCAGCGACCACTGGCCAGGCTGCAGCAGCGACCACTGGCCAGGCTGCAGCAGCGACCACTGGCCAGGCTGCAGCAGCGACCACTGGCCAGGCTGCAGCAGCGACCACTGGCCAGGCTGCAGCAGCGACCACTGGCCAGGCTGCAGCAGCGACCACTGGCCAGGCTGCAGCAGCGACCACTGGCCAGGCTGCAGCAGCGACCACTGGCCAGGCTGCAGCAGCGACCACTGGCCAGGCTGCAGCAGCGACCACTGGCCAGGCTGCAGCAGCGACCACTGGCCAGGCTGCAGCAGCGACCACTGGCCAGGCTGCAGCAGCGACCACTGGCCAGGCTGCAGCAGCGACCACTGGCCAGGCTGCAGCAGCGACCACTGGCCAGGCTGCAGCAGCGACCACTGGCCAGGCTGCAGAAGCCACCACCGGCCAGGCTGCAGCAGCGACCACCGGCCAGGCTGCAGCAGCGACCACCGGCCAGGCTGCAGCAGCGACCACCGGCCAGGCTGCAGCAGCGACCACCGGCCAGGCTGCAGCAGCAACCACTGGCCAGGCTGCAACACCGAACACTGGCCAGGCTGCAGCAGCGACCACTGGCCAGGCTGCAGCACCGACCACTGGCCAGGCTGCAGCACCGACCACTGGCCAGGCTGCAGCACCGACCACTGGCCAGGCTGCAGCACCGACCACTGGCCAGGCTGCAGCACCGACCGCTGGCCAGGCTGCAGCAGCGACCACCGACCAGGCTGCAGCAGCGACCACTGGCCAGGCTGCAGCAGCAACCACTGGCAGTATTGTTGATGAATGGTTCAAAGAACCGACACCGTTCATAAATTAGACACGTGCAACTCTTGGGTATCTTTATTGAGGAAACGTTTCGCCACACAGTGGCTTCATCAGTCCATACAAAGGAGAATCGTGAAGAAGAGAAGGAGAATGAGGTAATCAGTCCCTCAGCCTTGAGTCGATGTGGTCAGTCCATCAATCTTGAATACAATACAGCACATGGCTTATATAATGTAGGCAGGAGAGGTGCAGCAGCCGTAGGTGGTGTCACATTTGTCCAGTGTGTTAGTAGGTCGTACCCAAGGGTTAGGCAAGCGAAGAATTCCCAGAATTTTTGGGAATTCTTCACTTGCCTAACCCTTGGGTACGACCTACTTCCACATGAACAAATGTGACACCACCTACATCTGCTGCACCTCTCCTGCCTACAGTATATAAGCCAATTCTTCGCACATATGCTGTATTCTATTGAAGATTGATGGACTGACCACATCGACTCAAGGTTTAGGGACTGATTACCTCATTCTCCTCCTGTTCTTCACGATTCTCCTTTGTATAGACTGATGAAGCCTCTGTGTGGCGATGCGTTTCCTTAATAAAGATACCCAAGAGTTGCACATGTGTCTAATTTACTATTACATGCCTTTTCCAGACCCATAAATGAACTAAAATTTCCCTACCTGTATCTAAATATCGTTCAGGCATATGCAACTATGTAATCACTTGTCCTGCACATCCTATACCCATTCTAAAGCCTCCTTCTTCCTCTGCGACTCTGCTCTCTGTCTGACCTCTAACCTTTTTCAATAATAACGCAACCATACACTTTACATGGTATACTCAAAAAACATATTCCCATATAATTTTTATTCTCTCTTTTGCCCCCCTTTCCCTATATTTTGTGATATAACCTGTTCACTGTCATCTTACTGCGATATATATATATATATATATATATATATATATATATATATATATATATATATATATATATATATATATATATATAAATATATATATATATATTTATATATATATTTATATATATATAATTTCTTTCTTTCAACACACCGGCCGTATCCCACCGAGGCGGGGTGGCCCAAAAGGAAAAACGAAAGTTTCTCCTTTTACATTTAGTAATATACACAGGAGAAGGGGTTACTAGCCTCTTTCTCCCGGCATTTTAGTCGCCTCTTACGACACGCATAGCTTGCGGAGGAAGAATTCTGTTCCACTTCCCCATGGAGAAAAGAGGAAATACACAAGAACAAGAACTAGAAAAAAAAATAGAAGAAAACCCAGAGGGGTATGTATGTATATGGTTGTACATGTATGTGTAGTGTGACCTAAGTGTAAGTAGAAGTAGCAAGACGTACCTGAAAACTTGCATTTTATGAGACAGAAAAAAGGGCACCAGCAATCCTACCATCATGTAAAACAATTACAGGGTTTCGTTTTACACTCACTTGGCAAGATGGTAGTACCTCCCTAGGCGGTTGCTGTCTACCAACCTACTACCTACATATATATATATATATATATATATATATATATATATATATATATATATATATATATATATATATATATATATATATATATATATATATATATATATATATATATATATATATATATATATATATATATATATATATATATATATATATATATATATATATATATATATATATATAATATATATCTTGTTGCGAGTAAGGGATTTAGAGGAATTTTTATTCCTTGGAAGTTTATAAAGAACTTCAGAATTTGGCCTATTTCAAATAATACTCGTCTCAGGCAACAAGGTATTGGATAAAAAGCTAGTTTAATATATTTTTAGAGTCGAGGGGGTTATTTCTACTAGGAAACTCAATCCAATAATATTAAAATCTTATTAAGTTTAATTTTAAAGTATTTGAATACAATACTTTGTCTTCTCTTTGTACATAATATTATAGCTTAATATTGTATGTACAATAGTTTTATAAATTTACAAAATATATACATATAAAGTTGAATCACATGGAAATATCACATTAACAATGAAGACTAGTCTTTAACACTTTACAGTTTAAGTCTTCACAAACATCAAAGTCTTTACCTCAACAAGACTGTCTTAAAACCAACTGCATAAACGTACAAAATTTAACAAACACCTTTGAATCTTGTCATAAGGAAGACAGACAGATTGCTCGAATGTCCAAGAATATAAATGGTATAAACCTTGGTAATAAATACCGACAAGTTGGTTTAGAAAGACACGTAAGCAACCACTATGACATATTTATTAGAAAACGTTTCGGTCCTGGGACCTTGATCACTTCGGTCCCAGGACCGAAACGTTTTCTAATAAATATGTCATAGTGGTTGCTTACGTGTCTTTCTAAACCAAGAATATAAATAAATGAATCTTCGGAACAATACTGAATGAACTATGAGCCAACTCTTAAGTCTAATTCTCAACAAAATTCAAACTGAGTGAATCTAAGGGAGAACAAATGTACGATCAGTCTTCAGGGCTAGATCAGGGAGCAGACTGCTTCACTGTCAGTCTGGTAGTTAGGGCTAGATCAGGGAGCAGACTGCTTCACTGTCAGTCTGGTAGTTAGGGCTAGATCAGGGAGCAGACTGCTTCACTGTCAGTCTGGTAGTTAGGGCTAGATCAGGGAGCAGACTGCTTCACTGTCAGTCTGGTAGTTAGGGCTAGATCAGGGAGCAGACTGCTTCACTGTCAGTCTGGTAGTTAGGGCTAGATCAGGGAGCAGACTGCTTCACTGTCAGTCTGGTAGTTAGGGCTAGATCAGGGAGCAGACTGCTTCACTGTCAGTCTGGTAGTTAGGGCTAGATCAGGGAGCAGACTGCTTCACTGTCAGTCTGGTAGTTAGGGCTAGATCAGGGAGCAGACTGCTTCACTGTCAGTCTGGTAGTTAGGGCTAGATCAGGGAGCAGACTGCTTCACTGTCAGTCTGGTAGTTAGGGCTAGATCAGGGAGCAGACTGCTTCACTGTCAGTCTGGTAGTTAGGGCTAGATCAGGGAGCAGACTGCTTCACTGTCAGTCTGGTAGTTAGGGCTAGATCAGGGAGCAGACTGCTTCACTGTCAGTCTGGTAGTTAGGGCTAGATCAGGGAGCAGACTGCTTCACTGTCAGTCTGGTAGTTAGGGCTAGATCAGGGAGCAGACTGCTTCACTGTCAGTCTGGTAGTTAGGGCTAGATCAGGGAGCAGACTGCTTCACTGTCAGTCTGGTAGTTAGGGCTAGCAGACTGCTTCACTGTCAGTCTGGTAGTTAGGGCTAGATCAGGGAGCAGACTGCTTCACTGTCAGTCTGGTAGTTAGGGCTAGATCAGGGAGCAGACTGCTTCACTGTCAGTCTGGGTTAGGGCTAGATCAGGGAGCAGACTGCTTCACTGTCAGTCTGGTAGTTAGGGCTAGATCAGGGAGCAGACTGCTTCACTGTCAGTCTGGTAGTTAGGGCTAGATCAGGGAGCAGACTGCTTCACTGTCAGTCTGGTAGTTAGGGCTAGATCAGGGAGCAGACTGCTTCACTGTCAGTCTGGTAGTTAGGGCTAGATCAGGGAGCAGAATGCTTCACTGTCAGTCTGGTAGTTAGGGCTAGATCAGACTGGTTAGGGCTAGATCAGCAGACTGCTTCACTGTCAGTCTGGTAGTTAGGGCTAGATCAGGGAGCAGACTGCTTCACTGTCAGTCTGGTAGTTAGGGCTAGATCAGGGAGCAGACTGCTTCACTGTCAGTCTGGTCAGTAGGGCTAGATCAGGGAGCAGACTGCTTCACTGTCAGTCTGGCTAGAGCAGGCTGCTTCACTGTCAGTCAGGGAGCAGACTGCTTCACTGTCAGTCTGGCAGAGCAGACTGCTTCACTGTCAGTCTGGTAGTCAGGGCTAGATCAGGGAGCAGACTGCTTCACTGTCAGTCTGGTAGTCAGGGCTAGATCAGGGAGCAGACTGCTTCACTGTCAGTCTGGTAGTTAGGGCTAGATCAGGGAGCAGACTGCTTCACTGTCAGTCTGGTAGTCAGGGCTAGATCAGGGAGCAGACTGCTTCACTGTCAGTCTGGTAGTCAGGGCTAGATCAGGGAGCAGACTGCTTCACTGTCAGTCTGGCTAGTCAGGGAGCAGACTGCTTCAAGATCAGGGAGCAGACTGCTTCACTGTCTGTCTGGTAGTCAGGGCTAGATCAGGGAGCAGACTGCTTCACTGTCAGTCTGGCAGTCAGGGGTAAATCAGGGAGCAGACTGTCACTGTCAGTCTGGTAGTCAGGGCTAGATCAGGGAGCAGACTGCATCACTGTCAGTCTGTTGCCCCGTCATCAGGTTGGATCACGTGACACAAACCTCAGTAAGCTGAACAATTTACCTGATGGTTTCCTGACATTTTGTTTGCTCTATATGCATATAAGAAATCCTACCTAACAATAATAATTAAAAATCATCGATATCGATAATAATAATAATAATAGTAATAATAATACCATGGTATATTTTATATATTGACAGATAATAATATAACGCTGAAAATCTCTATTTTAGCTATAAATGGAGACTTTCGCGCTATAATATTAAGTGATAATCACATTCTCAGACAACAGTTAAATATTACAGGATGACCTATCTCCAAGGACATATATATATATATATATATATATATATATATATATATATATATATATATATATATATATATATATATATATATATATATATATATATATATATATATATAAAATATATTTAATTGGTTTAGGGTAAATTAAATTGCGCTTTTTTAAGGTTAAATAAGTTCTCTAAGGGTCTTTTGGCACAAAATAATTTTTACGTTGGTAGGTAGTAGGATGGGAGACAGCAACCACCCAGGGAGGTACTACCGTCCTGCCAGGTGACTATGAAACACAAACCTGTAACTGTTTTATGTGATGGTAGGATTGCTGGTGTCTCTTTTATGTCTCATAAACACGCTGGATAATAGGTATACCTTGCTTCTTCTACTTACACTTAGGTCACACTACACAGGCAAGCACATGAATATAAATATATATATATATATATATACATATATATATATATATATATATATATATATATATATATATATATATATATATATATATATATATATATATACACACCTAGGGTTTTTCTTACTTTTCTTAATAGCTGTTGTTCTAGTTTTTTTTTTTATCTCTATTTGTCCA
>NW_027201184.1:0-12927 GCF_038502225.1 Cherax quadricarinatus
TACAGTGTTGTTGTACATGGCATTTTGTTACTTGTCTCATAATAGTATAGTGTTACTTTGCATTATTTTTCCTTATGATGTTGAGGGGCTGTTGATCCAAGGTGCTGGAGTTAACTTTCCCTTGCTTCAGTTGTTGTTCCAAGGAACTGGAGTTAACCTTCCTTTGCTTCAGTTGTTGATCCAAGGAACTGAAGTTAACCTTCCCTTCCTTCAGTTGTTGATCCAAGGAACTGGAGTTAACCTTCCTTTGCTTCAGTTGTTGATCCAAGGTGCTGGAGTTAACCTTCCCTTGCTTCACTTGTTGATCCAAGGAACTGGAGTTAACCTTCATTTGCTTCAGTTGTTGATCCAAGGAACTGGAGTTAACCTTCCTTTGCTTCAGTTGTTGATCCAAGGACCTGGAGTTAACCTTCTTTTGTTTCTCTACTTGATCCAAGGAACTGAAGTTAACCTTCCCTTGCTTCACTTGTTGATCCAAGGAGCTGGAGTTATCTCTCCCTTGTTTTACTTTATGATCCAAGGAACTGGAGTAAACTTTCCCTTGCTTCACTTTTTGATCCAAGGAACTTGGGTTAACCTTCCCTTGCTTCACTTGTTGATCCAAGGAACTGGAGTTATCCTTACCTTGTTTCTCTGCATGATCCAAGGAACTGGAGTTAATCTTCCCTTGCTTCACTTGTTGATCCAAGGAGCTGGAGTTAACCTTCCTTTGCTTCAGTTGTTGATCCAAGGAGCTGGAGTTAACCTTCCTTTGCTTCAGTTGTTGATCCAAGGAACTGGAGCTATCATTCCCTTGTTTTTCTGCTTGATCTTAGGAACTGGAGTTATCCTTCCCTTGCTTTACTTGTTGATCCAAGGAACTGGAGTTAACCTTCCCCTGGCTCACTTGTTGATCCAAGGAACTGGAGTTATCCTTCTTTTGTTTTTCTGCTTGATCCAAGGAACTGGAGTTATCCTTCTCTTGCTTTACTTGTTGATCCAAGGAACTGGAGTTATCCTTCCCTTGTTTCTCTGCTTGATCCAAGGAACTGGAGTTATCCTTCCCTTGTTTCTCTGCTTGATCCAAGGAACTGGAGTTAACCTTTCCATGCTTCACTTGTTGATCCAAGGAACTGGAGTTAACCTTTCCATGCTTCAGTTGTTGATCCAAGGAACTGGAGTTAGCCTTCCCTTGCGTCAGTTGTTGATCCAAGGAACTGGAGTTAGCCTTCCCTTGCTTCAGTTGTTGATCCAAGGAACTGGAGTTAGCCTTCCCTTGCTTCAGTTGTTGATCCAAGGAACTGGAGTTAACCTTCCCTTGCTTCAGTTGTTGATCCAAGGAACTGGAGTTATCCTTCCCTTGTTTCAGTTGTTGATCCAAGGAACTGGAGTTAACCTTCCCTTGCTTCAGTTGTTGATCCAAGGAACTGAAGTTATCCTTCCCTTGCTTCACTTGTTGATCCAAGGAACTGGAGTTATCCTTCCATTGCTTTACTTGTTGATCCAAGGAACTGGAGTTAGCCTTCCCTTGCTTCAGTTGTTGATCCAAGGAACTGGAGTTATCCTTCCCTTGCTTCAGTTGTTGATCCAAGGAACTGGAGTTATCCTTCCATTGCTTTACTTGTTGATCCAAGGAACTGGAGTTAACCTTCCCTTGCTTCAGTTGTTGATCCAAGGAACTGGAGTTATCCTTCCCTTTTTTCACTTGTTGATCCAAGGAACTGGAGCTATCCTTCCATTGCTTTACTTGTTGATCCAAGGAACTGGAGTTATCCTTCCATTGCTTTACTTGTTGATCCAAGGAACTGGAGTTAACTTTCCCTTGCTTCAGTTGTTGATCCAAGGAACTGGAGTTATCCTTCCATTGCTTTACTTGTTGATCCAAGGAACTGGAGTTATCCTTCCATTGCTTTACTTGTTGATCCAAGGAACTGGAGTTAACTTTCCCTTGCTTTACTTGTTGATCCAAGGAACTGGAGTTAACTTTCCCTTGCTTCAGTTGTTGATCCAAGGAACTGGAGTTATCCTTCCATTGCTTTACTTGTTGATCCAAGGAACTGGAGTTATCCTTCCATTGCTTTACTTGTTGATCCAAGGAACTGGAGTTAACTTTCCCTTGCTTCAGTACTAGCATCTTCAGTACTAGCATCTTCAGTACTAGCATCTTCAGTACTAGCATCTTCAATACTAGCATCTTCAGTACTAGCATCTTCAATACTAGCATCTTCATTACTAGCATCTTCAATACTAGCATCTTCAGTACTAGCATCTTCAGTACTAGCTTCTTCAATACTAGCATCTTCAATACTAGCATCTTCAGTACTAGCATCTTCAGTACTAGCATCTTCAGTACTAGCATCTTCAATACTAGCATCTTCAATACCAGCATCTTCAATACTAGCATCTTCAGTACTAGCATCTTCAATACTAGCATCTTCAGTACTAGCATCTTCAGTACTAGCATCTTCAATACTAGCATCTTCAGTACTAGCATCTTCAGTACTAGCATCTTCAGTACTAGCATCTTCAGTACTAGCATTTTCAATACTAGCATCTTCAATACTAGCATCTTCAGTACTAGCATCTTCAATACTAGCATCTTCAGTACTAGCATCTTCAGTACTAGCATCTTCAATACTAGCATCTTCAGTACTAGCATCTTCAATACTAGCATCTTCATTACTAGCATCTTCAATACTAGCATCTTCAGTACTAGCATCTTCAGTACTAGCATCTTCAATACTAGCATCTTCAATACTAGCATCTTCAGTACTAGCATCTTCAATACTAGCATCTTCAATACTAGCATCTTCAATACTAGCATCTTCAGTACTAGCATCTTCAGTACTAGCATCTTCAATACTAGCATCTTCAGTACTAGCATCTTCAGTACTAGCATCTTCAGTACTAGCATCTTCAATACTAGCATCTTCAATACCAGCATCTTCAATACTAGCATCTTCAGTACTAGCATCTTCAATACTAGCATCTTCAATACTAGCATCTTCAGTACTAGCATCTTCAGTACTAGCATCTTCAGTACTAGCATCTTCAATACTAGCATCTTCAGTACTAGCATCTTCAATACTAGCATCTTCATTACTAGCATCTTCAATACTAGCATCTTCAGTACTAGCATCTTCAGTACTAGCATCTTCAATACTAGCATCTTCAATACTAGCATCTTCAGTACTAGCATCTTCAATACTAGCATCTTCAATACTAGCATCTTCAATACTAGCATCTTCAGTACTAGCATCTTCAGTACTAGCATCTTCAATACTAGCATCTTCAGTACTAGCATCTTCAATACTAGCATCTTCAATACTAGCATCTTCAATACTAGCATCTTCAATACTAGCATCTTCAGTACTAGCATCTTCAATACTAGCATCTTCAGTACTAGCATCTTCAATACTAGCATCTTCAGTACTAGCATCTTCAATACTAGCATCTTCAGTACTAGCATCTTCAGTACTAGCATCTTCAATACTAGCATCTTCAATACTAGCATCTTCAGTACTAGCATCTTCAATACTAGCATCTTCAATACTAGCATCTTCGATACTAGCATCTTCAATACCAGCATCTCCAGTAATAGCATCTTCAATACTAGCATCTTCAGTACTAGCATCTTCAGTACTAGCATCTTCAGTACTAGCATCTTCAGTACTAGCATCTTCAATACTAGCATCTTCAGTACTAGCATCTTCAGTACTAGCATCTTCAGTACTAGCATCTTCAATACTAGCATCTTCAGTACTAGCATCTTCAATACTAGCATCTTCAATACTAGCATCTTCAGTACTAGCATCTTCAATACTAGCATCTTCAATACTAGCATCTTCAGTACTAGCATCTTCAATACTAGCATCTTCAATACTAGCATCTTCAGTACTAGCATCTTCAGAACTAGCATCTTCAGTACTAGCATCTTCAGTACTAGCATCTTCAATATACTACCATCTTCAATACTAGCATCTTCAATACTAGCATCTTCAATACTAGCATCTTCAGTACTAGCATCTTCAGTACTAGCATCTTCAATACTAGCATCTTCAGTACTAGCATCTTCAGTACTAGCATCTTCAGTACTAGCATCTTCAATACTAGCATCTTCAATACTAGCATCTTCAATACTAGCATCTTCAATACTAGCATCTTCAATACTAGCATCTTCAATACTAGCATCTTCAATACTAGCATCTTCAATACTAGCATCTTCAATACTAGCATCTTCAGTAATAGCATCTTCAGTACTAGCATCTTCAGTACTAGCATCTTCAGTACTAGCATCTTCAGTACTAGCATCTTCAATACTAGCATCTTCAGTACTAGCATCTTCAGTACTAGCATCTTCAGTACTAGCATCTTCAATACTAGCATCTTCAGTACTAGCATCTTCAATACTAGCATCTTCAATACTAGCATCTTCAGTACTAGCATCTTCAGTACTAGCATCTTCAGTACTAGCATCTTCAGTACTAGCATCTTCAATACTAGCATCTTCAGTACTAGCATCTTCAATACTAGCATCTTCAATACTAGCATCTTCAATACTAGCATCTTCAATACTAGCATCTTCAATACTAGCATCTTCAGTACTAGCATCTTCAATACTAGCATCTTCAGTACTAGCATCTTCAGTACTAGCATCTTCAATACTAGCATCTTCAATACTAGCATCTTCAATACTAGCATCTTCAGTACTAGCATCTTCAATACTAGCATCTTCAGTACTAGCATCTTCAGTACTAGCATCTTCAGTACTAGCATCTTCAATACTAGCATCTTCAGTACTAGCATCTTCAATACTAGCATCTTCAATACTAGCATCTTCAGTACTAGCATCTTCAATACTAGCATCTTCAGTACTAGCATCTTCCGTACTAGCATCTTCAATACTAGCATCTTCAATACTAGCATCTTCAATACTAGCATCTTCAGTACTAGCATCTTCAGTACTAGCTTCTTCAGTACTAGCATCTTCAGTACTAGCATCTTCAATACTAGCATCTTCAGTACTAGCATCTTCAGTACTAGCATCTTCAATACTAGCATCTTCAGTACTAGCATCTTCAATACTAGCATCTTCAGTACTAGCATCTTCAGTACTAGCATCTTCAATACTAGCATCTTGAATATTATCATCTTCAGTACTAGCATCTTCAATACTAGCATCTTCAGTACTAGCACCTTCAATATTATCATCTTCAGTACTAGCATCTTCAATACTAGCATCTTCAGTACTAGTATCTTCAGTACTAGCATCTTCAATACTAGCATCTTCAGTACTAGCATCTTCACTAGTAACATCTCAGTAACTTATATCTGTTCTGTTTGTGGATGACACAACTTTTATCATCTTCCACCCAAGTCCAAATTCTGATAAAGAATATTTGCCTGGAAGACTACCAAAAAACTCAGACTTAACATTGACATACCTTCTACATGATGTTTGGCAACACAACTACAAATGTCTAACTAAATGTTATGATTAACAGTTCTCTTATTGTTAAACAAAATGAAGGAAAATTCTTAGGTCTGTTTATTGACAGAAACTTGAAATTCAACCCTCACATTCAACACAACAAAAAAATATATAAATCAGTTTGCATCCTCTCCAAGATATTTTACTATATACAGTGAACCCTCGGGTAACGGCAGCATTGGCTAACACCAAAATTGGATAGCAGCACGTTTTTGCATCAAAATACAGTGGACCCCCGGTTAACGATATTTTTTCATTCCAGAAGTATGTTCAGGTGCCAGTACTGACCGAATTTTTTCCCATAAGGAATATTGTGAAGTACGTTAGTCCATTTCAGACTCCCAAACATACACGTACAAACACACTTACATAAATACACTTACATAATTGGTCGCATTTGGAGGTGATCGTTAAGCGGGGGTCCACTGTATTGGCTTGCTAATGCCCAAGAACTCGGTTAAGGGTATTCGTCCCTAACATGTCCGTGTGGCCTGAGCCCATGTAAAGCTAGTATGCCATTGTTTACAAGACAGGGAGGAAAATTCCTCGCATACATGCGATATATTTTGTATTATTCCATTGTTTTTAGTGCTTGTAACTGCTAAATAAGCCACCATGTGCCCAAAGAAAGCTTTTAGTGCCAACCCTGTGGTAAAGAAGGAAAGAAATGCAATAGAATTCAAGAAAAAAGTTGTAGCCAATTACCAAAGTGGAGGAGGAAGAAAGAGGGGTGAATGTGCCTTCTGCAGTGATTCAACGATATATACGATACTAAAGCAGCAGGTAGTGATAAAGGTTATAGTGCCAGCCAGCAATAAGGTGTAGAATTAACATTGTAGCAAGTAAGTTAAGCAAGTAAGCAATAGAAAAACGACACAAAAATAACTCTCCAATGTTGTTGGATGTGCATCGGGCCAATGAACATATGCCGCCCTGCTATCTTCCACCACCCTAAACCTCTGCCAGCATCTCCTCCATCAGACTAACTAATTAAACTAACATCTCCTTCAAGGTAAGCGTAAATATAAAGGTGTAAGTATAAAAGTATATGCAATGGACCCTCGACCAACGTCTTTAATCCATTCCAGAGTGGTAGCCTTCAGTCGAATTAGCCATTAGTCAAAAGGGTGAGAAATACTGTGCTATTGAAATACTATCATACCACGGTCAGCTGCTGCTGCACCACTGTCAGCTGTTGCTACACCACCGTCAGCTGCTGCTATACCACGGTCAGCTGTACTTCTTGAAGATGTGGAGAGACTGTTGTTGGTGTGGCTGTTCGAGAATACCAAGAAGCAACCCCAGAGGGTTAGCCACCCAGGATAACCCAAGAAAGTCAGTGCATCATCGAGGACTGTCCAGCTTATTTCTATTGGGGTCCTTAATCTTGTCCCCCAGGATGCAACCCACACCAGTCGACTAACACCCAGGTGAACAGGAAAAAATGCCTGGAACTAGGGTTCTTTTTGGTGAATTTAAGGCCTGCAAAGGTTGGTTTGTGTTACAAAAAACGCGATTCTAAAAGCTTAGAGATCTCCAGTGAATACTAGAAAGGACTGCCCTTCTAGCATCCAGCCTGTTACTGGGTTTTCGTAACAAGTAGTCAGTATCCTTGTCCAATTATCCATTAGAATTCAGTATGATTCAATAGTGCTTCAGGATTACAACTGGTAGGCTACTAACTAGAGAAATTAAAATTTAATAAATTTATTTAATTAAGTTGTCTAGAGGTATATTATCAAATTAAATTAAATTAAATCAATAATCAAAATAATAATAATCACTTCTCTCGTGTACAGTATTATTGTGCTGAAAGCACATATCACATTTATAATTCTTAAGTACCGTCTGGTACATTAACATTTAATAAGATATTACAAATATGTACAAGTAAGTTTGTGTGTATGTGTGTAAGTGCTCTAAGTAGTTCGCTATGTCTCACGACTCGACTAGACTTAAACAAGTGACTGACAAAGTCCTCAAATAAACTAACTTCTTGACCAACTGGCAATCAGAACAGTCTGCTTGAACAATAAAAAGAATGCTAAGCCCAATAGCAATATAACAAGCAACTGTGACACAGAATCAGGAACAAGGAGATAATGTAACGACTCTAAGTAGGGACCATCAGCAGATCCTCCACAAAAGTCACAAAACTCCCATACTACTGAATCTAAGTTCAGCATAAGAAAATCCCCGACTGTGACAATACACAGATACCAGTACAAGTTAGGTCAGAAGCTACAGCTCAGGACCTGAGTTGCTCAGAGTGTCTATGCGACACACAACCTCAGTACAACGTCGAAAATCACTAAGTCTATACAATGTTCTGTGAACAGAGTTCTACAGAAACAACAAGAAAACAGAGACGATCTTCCAACAAGGGCCAATAAGGGAGATTTAGGACTCTTGTCAGGAATCTGTCCAACCACCAAGAGAGTCTAGACCAGACTGAATACTTCAGGCGAGGTGAGGACACCCCCCCCCCCCCCTCGATCACGTGATAGCTCCGTGGACAGCTGCTGCCCAGCAAACAGAAGCCGGCAGAGTAACGAGCCAAGAGCGATAATTACAGTAGTTAGACAATCAAGACTTGAACTGAGCACATAATATGTTACATCCTACCTAACAAAATAACTAAGTCAAATAATAATATAAAGCAATATATTTACGATTTAGCTATTATCGCAAATATAAGCAATATAAAATTATATGAAAAGGTAATATTATATATATATATATACATATATACATTGCAACCCATTCAGGGGTTGCAACACCCCCCCAACACGACAAACGGTCGCACTAGGAGTTGCATTAATGTCTTTCACATTATTACTGATTACTCATATCATATACAATTTAATATAAACATTAATCAGAGTCACTCTTGTGCCAAGCACTTCTATAATGTCACAGTGTCTATCTCACTAAGTTATGCCCATAGTACTAGGGCAGTACACAGTATCGTATCTCTGCATACTTGTGGTTATGTACATCAGTGTAGAGACAGGATAGCGTAGACAAGCATGACACGTTGAGGCTCGATCATAGTGGAGACTGCATGTAAACAATAGTCTTGTGCTATAGACAGGAGACAGCATTCCACTCTTAGTAGTAGTTGTGGAATGCTATGCAGTATGGACATCTGAGTATGAAACAGCTTAAGGTGTTTAGTGAGGGGGGAGGGGTCTGCGGCAGGACTGTTCCGCCACGCAGTAACATCGCCCACACAACACTACCCACTCAACACTCCGCTTCTGTCTCCAATTGTCTCCTCCTCACACACATATCACTACTGTGAATATATAAATAGATTAATTAGACATGAGAATATATAGTTAACATGGGCTGGAGAGATTACGTTACTTTACTGAATTTGACATAGCAAGTAACAAAGATATTTGGGCATAAAATTACGTTGAAAAAACGTTAATTTTAAATGGGGAAGTGCCCAAATACACGTCAAAATGTTCCAAGGACACCACAAGAGCTAGAGCCTCTTTCTCAATAGTGGCATAATTTTTCTGGTGTCGTTTAAGCTTAGATGAATAGTAACATATAGGATGGAGAATATCAGTGGATGTTGACTGTTGGAACAGCACAGCGCCCACTGCATAACAACTCACATCTATATGGAAAAAGAAGAGAAGATTGAAATTAGGACTCAACACAAGAGCAGAGGAAAGCAGATGCTTCAACCTTTTGAACAAGTCTGAACAATCTCTAGTCCAGATGAACTGAACTTTGCTACTAGTGAACACAGTGAGAGGTGTAGGTGGAGGTGTGTGTGCTGGCTTGCCTGTCACTTGACACACGTGGCAACGTCGCACATGATCAGCTACTGTTTCCTTCATCTTTGGCCAAGTAAAATGTTTTGCCAGTTTACCGAGTGTCTTCTTGACACCCAAATGTCCTCCTATGGGACTATTGTGAGCAAAATCAATGGCTTGTTCACGAAATGTAACTGGTAACACTACGAGATGCTTGACTGTGGTGGAAACACTATCAGCTGACAACTTACATGTATTTTTCTCCATCAGTACACCGTTACTATAATAGTAACAATTATCGAGATCCTTTGCTTCACTCTCAGTAACTGCTATATCTCTCAGTCTTTCCAGTGACTGATCAACAAACTGATCCTTGATTAAATCATCATGAGTTAGAAATTTAACGTCAGTTGTGTCCTGACTAGGTTGATGACCGGGGGGAGTTGGTGTTAATGATCCTGGGCGCAGAGCGTCACTAAACAACATATTCAAGCCCAAATCATTGTCATCCACTAACTCAACAGGAGACAAGGATGGTTGTTGTATCTTTGACATAGCTCTAGTAATTGCGCTGAGAGGAAATAAAATAGGCTTCTCTCTACAAGCTTCAATGGCATAATTATCATCAGTGTTATTATCAATCACAAGTGGTTCTTTACATATACCAGCATGAAGGATATCGTTCCCTATCAACAAGTCCACTGACCTGATGGGAAATACACCACTGGATATACCCACTGAAATATAACCAGTATAATAGCTTGTTTCAATGTAAACTTTGTGCAGAGGTACTTTTATAACAGCCCCACCATAGGCTTCTAACAATACATCTATCTTGCAATAGGTATCATCAGTTATGGGCAGTACATCTTCTCTTAATAACGTGAGATAACTGCCAGTGTCTCTGAAAGTAATTATCTCAGTTAGATGTGATTCGTCAAATCCTACTTTACCTCTCGAAAAGTAAGGACTCATCGCTGAACGAATCTTTTCGTCAGATACACTTTCTGACGCTAGTCATCTATCCTGAGTAATATTATCTAAAACAGTAGGATCAGAGGTATTACTAGGATTTTGGTGCCTTTGTTGCTCGGAAGAGGATACGACTTGTGTGGGGGCGCCAGCCGCACGACTGCTTCTCGTATCTCTTTCTAACTTATAGCAATACTCTCTAGCATGTCCTTTTCTGTTACAATAGGTACATTTAACTTTCTTCTTCTCGATATCAGATTTCTGTCTAGCCACAGAGACAGATTCAGGATTGTGAGTTTTCCTGGTAAAGGTACGAGAAGTTACAGTAGCAGGTACATCAGGCCGGCAATGAGCAGCTGATTTAGGTTGCCAACTTCTAGGACAATTTTTAGTTACCTTGTTTCTCTGTGTTTTAGTACGTACAAGTTTGTGAGAAATCTCGTAATTGTCTGCTAATGCTGCAGTTTCCAGAATATCCGAGGTAGTATGATCGATCAGATATTCTTGTATGTCAGCA
This sequence comes from Cherax quadricarinatus, assembly GCF_038502225.1. Taxonomy (NCBI): domain Eukaryota; kingdom Metazoa; phylum Arthropoda; class Malacostraca; order Decapoda; family Parastacidae; genus Cherax; species Cherax quadricarinatus. The sequence goes on from NW_027201184.1 coordinate 10,733, forward strand.
GACATACAGTTGTTAAACTCTTCGTGTAGTAACAACTGAACAAGGCTGTCGTAGTTGTTACACTTGGCAGACCTACACCACCTCTCAAATGCAACTTTTTTCTCACGAGCAAACTCTACACAAGATTGATCTTGTCGTCGTTGTAACGTACAAAATGCACTTTGATAACTTACAAGTAACAAGTTATATGTCTCTAGAATAGTTTGCTTGACAGCGTCATAACTAATGTACTTGGCAAATGGTAAAGCAGCAGTACAAGTTTGAGCTCTTCCTGTCAAAGCTGTGTGCAACAAGGTAGCCCAGTGCTTACGTGGCCAGTTCATAGCACGTGCCTGGTTCTCAAACACATCAAAATAGGTGTCTAAGTCACTCTCAAAAAACTTAGGAACCATGGATGCAGCTTTCTGCACATTAAATGTGTCCTGTGATCTATCAGTCTGTTGTCTTCCCAGACGAACATTTTCTCTCTGGAAATCTTCTTCGTTCAATTTCCTCTGTGCCTCTATTTGTGCAGTCTGCAACATAATGAGGTGTTCAAACCTCTCAAACTGTTCCTGAGAGATAGGACCAGTGGGTAATGGAGGAGTAAGGAATTTAACGAATGAGTCTGGACGGTCCTTAGGTCGGGCACCTTGTCCAGCCATCCCTAGAGAGTCTAGATCTGGTCTAGGATAAGTAGATACAGGTGTAGCATACACAGTACTAGTATGAGGCTGAGTCATACTACCAGCTATACTCTGTACTATTGTGTCAGTGAGGCGGGAAGGTGTGAGCAAGAATAGAATTACTCTAGGCTCAGACGCTTCTGCTGTAGTTGCTCTTTCTTCTACGTCATCAAATAGAGTTATACTTTCTAATTGTGACACTAGGCTTTCTGTATCTGAATCATAATCAGACATCTCTGTATGAGCAGGAAACAATATATCTTTAATTAACGCTCTGACAGTTTCTGCGGTGTAATTCCTGTTATACGTCACACCGAGATATTTGGCTACTCGCCAACACGTCTGAAGTTTTAATGTACTTAACTCAGACAAAGTCAGAGTATCAATTAACTGTTTCACTTTGGCATACATCACGAAAATAAGTGTACTACGAGAGAGTGATTATGGGAAACTATAATCCTAATAGGAATTTTAGTGTTGGTTGTCTTAGAGCTAGAACTCATAAACAGTATTTCCATCTCCTTGGATCAAGAGACTCAGTCAGGTACATACATCCACCTGGTATGTTGTACAAGACTAAACTCAAAGTCTTCAGATTAGGAAAGTACTCAAAGTGTTTGATCATAGAGTTACTAGTATGTCAAACTGGACAATTTCTCCAACACCTTGGATCAAGAGCATCCCGGACAGGCCCCCATTTGTTACAAAAAACGCGATTCTAAAAGCTTAGAGATCTCCAGTGAATACTAGAAAGGACTGCCCTTCTAGCATCCAGCCTGTTACTGGGTTTTCGTAACAAGTAGTCAGTATCCTTGTCCAATTATCCATTAGAATTCAGTATGATTCAATAGTGCTTCAGGATTACAACTGGTAGGCTACTAACTAGAGAAATTAAAATTTAATAAATTTATTAATATCAAAAGTTGTCTAGAGGTATATCATCAAAGTAAATTAAATTAATAATAATCAAAATAATAATAATCACTTCTCTTGTGTACAGTATTATTGTGCTGAAAGCACATATCACATTTATAATTCTTAAGTACCGTCTGGTACATTAACATTTAATAAGATATTACAAATATGTACAAGTAAGTTTGTGTGTATGTGTGTAAGTGCTCTAAGTAGTTCGCTATGTCTCACGACTCGACTAGACTTAAACAAGTGACTGACAAAGTCCTCACATAAACTAACTTCTTGACCAACTGGCAATCAGAACAGTCTGCTTGAACAATAAAAAGAATGCTAAGCCCAATAGCAATATAACAAGCAACTGCGACCTCCCATAATATTCAATCTAAGTTCAGCATAAGAAAATCCCCGACTGTGACAGTGCACAGACACCAGTACAAATTAGGTCAGAAGCTACAGCTCAGGACCTGAGTTGCTCAGAGTGTCTATGCGACACACAACCTCAGTACAACGTCGAAAATCACTAAGCCTAGTCAATGTTCTGTGAACAGAGTTCTACAGAACCAACAGCAAGAAAGTGACAGAGACGATCTTCCAACAAGGGCCAATAAGGGAGAG
>NW_027201185.1:0-12923 GCF_038502225.1 Cherax quadricarinatus
TAGAAAGCTTCCAGGTTTTCTATGAAGGCAGCTTTGATGTTGACCTCTTTTAATACCCTTGTGATTTTAGTCCACAGATTTCTCATTTGGGCATACCCAAAAACACTTCCCTGTTTTAATACTGCTTGTAGCTAGTTCTTGGATATCTGCACAAGGGGCGTGACACCGATTTCCGCAAAAATGACAATTTATGCATGTGGAAGCCCGTTTGTTTGACTGACCACAGACTACACACAGCTTCATAATGATTTGGATGGTTGATTTACTGCAATTCTACTAGCAACCTCTTGAATATTCCATTAATAACCTCCTTAAATGAAGCTCTAGCTATTTGTATTTCTGTTTCTAACTGTTTTTGTATATTGGACAGTTCCACGTTCCTGATATATATTTAATGTTTGTGTTTGAATAAAAATTCAAAATAAAAAGCAAGAGTAATATCAGAGGGGCCCCAGAGATGTGACTGATTAACAAAGAACGTTATTTTAGAGCCAGAAATGTCTGCATTATTCATTCTGAACCCTATTTTGAAATTGGCATATTTTTTAATTTGCATGAAATTGGCCAAATTGCAAATTTCTGACCACATTATTGGGTAGTTGAAATCAGTAAATGGGTAGTTTCTTGTACTCAATCGACAGAACAAATAGTTCTAAAGAAATAGCTGAGTTTGGTCGACTGGAACAATGGAATTAGCAGAAAATAGGGCTCAAAGTGGGCAAAATTGCCGATTCTTAAATATCGCCAAGGTTGCTAACTTCTTGAGAGTGTAATTCCATAAGTTTCCGTCAAATTTCATTCTTTTGGTGTCATTACCATCGGGGATTTTTTTTTTTTTTTTTTTTTTTTCAAAATTTTTTAGACACCAGGATTTGGGGTTGCGACAGTGAAAGGGTTAAACCATTTATGAAATCTATCAGACACTGCAGCATCATGGGATCTTGATACAAAGAATTCTTCAAAACTTGTCTAACCTTTGGACGAAGACCTACTTAGACTAGTGGATGGTTCCACCATGACCCTGCCTCCTCCTGCTTCGCCTGACTACAGTATGTAAGCCACGTCTACAGCCCTATGCTGTACATTCTACAAGATTGATGGACTGAACACATTGACTCAAGGTTGAGGGACTGATTACCTCATTCTCCTCCTGTTCAAGTTTCTCCTACGTATGGACTGATGAAGCCACTGTGTGGCGAAACGTTTCCTCAATAAAGATACCCAAGAGTTGCATATGTGTCTAATTTATCAAGGCTCAACACAGTTGAACAGGCAATCCAGTTTACACTAGAAGAGTCCAATGGCAAGCTACCTTTCCTAGATGTCGCCATTCACAAAGTAGATAACCTAACATTCCAAGTTTACTGGAAACCTACAAATAAAAAATGATCTCGCACGCTTCTATTCCTGTCAAGATATGTACTAAGACCAAAAGAGGCATCATCGAATTTTTCCCAAGAGTATACCGAATTTGTAGTCCTGAGTTTCTTGCCGAGGAATGTACAGTGGAACCTCAACTTACGAGTTTAATCCATTCCAGGAGATAGCTCATAACTCAATTTACTTGTACATCAAATTAATTTTCATTTAAATTAATTGAAAAGCCATTAATTCTTTACTGCACTCTGGAGAGATGAGAAAAATGCTTGAATATGATGCTATTATCAACTGTACAGTTTATTTAACTATCATAATTTGTCTAATATGACAAACAATATAATTAGCACAGAAACATTATATATACACCTACCATCTGACTTACGACCGTGTTTTTTATGCCAAATTTCTGGGAAATAAACAACTATTTGTATTGTACACAGTGTTTATCCTAAACCTGACAGTATAAAATACAGTACTAACAACATAAAAAGTAAAGTAAAACATGAAATACCAAAATAAAACAGTCATTACAAAAATGTTTTGTTGATATTCAGCAGTAAAGTTCGACTTACGACCATTTCAACTTACGACCGGTTTCTCGGAACCGAACTCGGTCATAAGTCTGATGGTAGGTGTACTCTAGAATGAATAAAATAGGTCATAATATGGTGGCAGAGGCAGAAGCTTCCACCATTTCGGTCCCAATTTGACTATAGTATCTTCCCATGTTCTTACTGTAAGAGAAAATTTAGTATTTTTGTGGCTAACTGCAGTAGATCACTAGGACCCATGGTTAGAAAAAAGAAATTTGGCCAAATGACTAAAAAAAACGCCAACAAGCATGAGAGAACTGCCCCCCCACAGCGATGTAAACATGTTTACTGCTTACCAGCTGTGCCAACTAGCATAAGCAATCTGAATTATTACATACGTATTATGCATTATTATTATTATTATTATTAATTTAGGGAACTGAAGCTCTGTTGTTATTATAATAATGCAGTAAACTGCCACTGAAGAATTGGTGCACAATTTTATGTAACATGTCGTATAATTAATTTAACATGGTTCAGTTTGTGGGAAGGAAAAAATTTTCTTTTGCTCAAGCGGCCACCTTGTTAGCTACTCAAGTCCCAATATGACTCAGTTTTTAGCAAGCCGCTAACCAGACTGAGAGTCGAAGATCAAAATGAATTTTTTATGGGAGAGCCACAAAATTTGATTAACACAAGCCTATCCAATGTTATCCTGACGCCAAATGACTTCGAACAGGCGATAAATGACATGCCCATGCACTCTGCCCCAGGGCCAGACTCATGGAACTCTGTGTTCATCAAGAACTGCAAGAAGCCCCTATCACGAGCCTTTTCCATCCTATGGAGAGGGAGCATGGACACGGGGGTCTTCCCACAGTTACTAAAAAAAAAAACAGAAATAGCCCCACTCCACAAAGGGGGCAGTAAAGCAACAGCAAAGAACTACAGACCAATAGCACTAACATCCCATATCATAAAAATCTTTGAAAGGGTCCTAAGAAGCAAGATCACCACCCATCTAGAAACCCATCAGTTACACAACCCAGGGCAACATGGGTTTAGAACAGGTCGCTCCTGTCTGTCTCAACTATTGGATCACTACGACAAGGTCCTAAATGCACTAGAAGACAAAAAGAATGCAGATGTAATATATACAGACTTTGCAAAAGCCTTCGACAAGTGTGACCATGGCGTAATAGCGCACAAAATGCGTGCTAAAGGAATAACAGGAAAAGTCGGTCGATGGATCTATAATTTCCTCACTAACAGAACACAGAGTAGTCGTCAACAGAGTAAAGTCCGAGGCAGCTACGGTGAAAAGCTCTGTTCCACAAGGCACAGTACTCGCTCCCATCTTGTTCCTCATCCTCATATCCGACATAGACAAGGATGTCAGCCACAGCACCGTGTCTTCCTTTGCAGATGACACCCGAATCTGCATGACAGTGTCTTCCATTGCAGACACTGCAAAGCTCCAGGCGGACATCAACCAAATCTTTCAGTGGGCTGCAGAAAACAATATGAAGTTCAACGATGAGAAATTTCAATTACTCAGATATGGTAAACATGAGGAAATTAAATCTTCATCAGAGTACAAAACAAATTCTGGCCACAAAATAGAGCGAAACACCAACGTCAAAGACCTGGGAGTGATTATGTCGGAGGATCTCACCTTCATGGACCATAACATTGTATCAATCGCATCTGCTAGAAAAATGACAGGATGGATAATGAGAACCTTCAAAACTAGGGATAGGGAGGCCAAGCCCATGATGACACTCTTCAGGTCACTTGTTCTATCTAGGCTGGAATAATACTGCACACTAACAGCACCTTTCAAGGCAGGTGAAATTGCCGACCTAGAAAATGTACAGAGAACCTTCAAGGCGCGCATAACGGAGATAAAACACCTCAATTACTGGAAGCGCTTGAGGTTCCTAAACCTGTATTCCCTGGAACGAAGGAGGGAGAGATACATGATTATATACACCTGGAAAATCCTATAGGGACTAGTACCGAACTTGCACACGAAAATCACTCACTACGAAAGCAAAAGACTTGGCAGACGATGCACCACCCCCCCAATGAAAAGCAGGGGTGTCACTCGCACGTTAAGAGACCATACAATAAGTGTCAGGGGCCCGAGACTGTTCAACTGCCTCCCAGCACACATAAGGGGGATTACCAACAGACCCCTGGCAGTCTTCAAGCTGGCACTGGACAAGCACCTAAAGTCAGTTCCTGATCAGCCGGGCTGTGGCTCGTACGTTGGTTTGCGTGCAGCCAGCAGCAACAGCCTGGTTGATCAGGCTCTGATCCACCAGGAGGCCTGGTCACAGACTGGGCCGCGGGGGCGTTGACCCCCGGAACTCTCTCCAGGTGAACTCCAGGTCGTTACTCAGCCAGGTCACAAGGTAATGGATGACAATAACAAGAAGAGAAGTTAGAGGCTTCGTGTTACCAAGTGAATGACGTCAGTGAGGTTAGGAACCTAAATCACAGGTGGCGCAGTCATCATTGTTCCACCACTGTGATAGCGATTAATGCCAGTCAAACATACCTAACAACCACACAGTTTAATTAACGCACACAGAGACAGAGGGTACTCTGAAGGTGTCAAACATGAATTCAAGTTCTGGAGCTGTAAAGAGTGAGGAGAGGAGGCAGGGGTGGAAAATTTAAAAGGCCTTAGGTGTATGACTGTAAACGTTAATGGTTTATGTAGCAGTATGAAGAGAGAATGGTTTCGTACTTTTCCGAATAAATCTAGGGTGGATGTTGTGTTCCTTCGTGAGCATAATTTTAAAGAGGGTAGGGTGTTGGAGGTGGCAGGTTTTCGAGTAGTTACCCTGCCATCTCCCCGTTTAAAAGGTGGTTTGGGTATTTTAATAAGGGAGACGAGCCCTTTTGTTTTGCAGAGAAGTGAGGGGGGAGGGAGGGTGTTGCGTGTGGATGGGTGGTGGATGGGTAAGCGAGTGTCGTTTGTGAGTGTGTATGCCCCTGCGGACAATAACATACAGGTAAAGAATGAATTTGTGTGTGAGGATCTTGTGTTTTTCTTACATGCGCTGCCAGAGGTGGCAATAGTTGGTGGGGACTGGAATTGCGTAATCTTTTTTTTATATATTTTTATTAAAACAAATACAATATTACAAGTAAAATAGAAACTTCATATGCGAACAAAAGGTTCTAAAAACCCTAAAGCATACAGATGTGAAGAAAAAACGTTAAAATATTTCGTGTACAATTTCCCTACCATCAGAATAAAATTATTATTATTATTATTATTATTATTATTATTATTATTATTATTATTATTATTATTAAAGATTTTTTTTTATATTTTATTTGAAAACTTTACAGCTTACTATTAAATAAAAAGATATAAAATGGGTACAGTAGGATCCTCAATCCTACACAACATACACTAACAAGTTTTAACAACACATTGTAATTGACATAAAAGAGGTTACCCATATACACTCACAAATTTTTCCATATAACATACTACTATAATATAAACAATATAAACTATATAACTATATAAACTATATAAAATATAAACTATATAAACCTTACAGATTTGTATAGTTAACATACTATGACTGACATATGACAAAGGTTCACAACCTTCACAGTAGATAATCAGAGGAATGACCTACGTCACAATCTCAGTTAAAAAAAAAACTAAAAAACAATATAAACTATATAACTATATAAACTATATAAAATATAAACTATATAAACCTTACAGATTTGTATAGTTAACATACTATGACTGACATATGACAAAGGTTCACAACCTTCACAGTAGATAATCAGAGGAATGACCTACATCACAATCTCAGTTAAAAAAAAAAATAAAATACATGCACTTCCCAAAATTAACCCCTATACAATAAGAATTACCTAAAAACATACATACGTGCCTCACTACAATCCCACTTTTAGCACTGAAAAAAAATGAAAATCCTAAGCCTCACACTTATACTAAATAAATATTAATAAATATTACTAAATATTAATACAGCCTCTTCCACCGGCTGAGTACATTATATAAAGTAAGAGACTAAACCATACTCTCCCATTACAATTTTTTAACGAGGCATTACAAATTTATGGAAGTCATTAGCATTCCATAAGATAAGATAAGATAAGATAAGATTTCGTTCGGATTTTTAACCCCGGAGGGTTAGCCACCCAGGATAACCCAAGAAAGTCAGTGCGTCATCGAGGACTGTCTAACTTATTTCCATTGGGGTCCTTAATCTTGTCCCCCAGGATGCGACCCACACCAGTCGACTAACACCCAGGTACCTATTTGCTGCTAGGTGAACAGGACAACAGGTGTAAGGAAACGTGTCGAAATGTTTCCACCCGCCGGGAATCGAACCCGGGCCCTCGTGTGTGAAGCGGGAGCTTTAGCCACCAGTATGCCCAATAAATTAATCCAGGGAGCATAGGCTTATGCCCCTGAGAGAATGGAACACTAATTAGTCCATTTTGAGGGTTCAATAAATATGGATGGCCATGGAGTTGGTGCCTATATGCAGTAATGTGCTGGGGCTGGCTTGGGATACTGAGAGAGACTTGTTATTGTTAAAGTCTCATAATTCCAGTATGCCCAATAAATTAATCCAGGGAGCATAGGCTTATGCCCCTGAGAGAATGGAACACTAATTAGTCCATTTTGAGGGTTCAATAAATATGGGTGGCCAGTGAAGATGGGAAAATTGTACTCCACATTATGTAAGTCGTCTAGCAACGACCTCCGCCCGACCGCAGTGTGGAAAATTTTTTAATTTTCCGAAACTATAGTGCCTAATAGGTGTTTAATGTGTCTATATGGGTCAAAAATGTATTTGAAAATAAGAGTAGAACCAAGAGTTCCCTTTGCGCATGCGCGGATGTGCGGGGGGGTGAGGCGCGGATTGTTTTGAATGTGGTGAAGAAGCTGAGAAAGCATGGAACCACGAAATTGACATTCACGGCGGCCTAAGGATTAATATAGGCCTCATTTCATAATAAGAAGTGTCGTAACTGTTCCTGGTGGAGAGTGAGGGAACGTGATTTACGGGACCACGGTAATAGAGTGGTAAAATGTGTGATAAGAGTAGGACCGGGTGGCAGGTGCACGGCCAGGGTGTGTGCCCAGGGGACATACCCGTGTGTTAATCCTCGCTCATCGGCCTCAGATCTTAATGGAGTGACCTCTAATTTGTATAATAGTTATGAGACGTTAAATCGTCTTGTGAATGGTAATGTAATCAGTGATAATAACATTGAGTTAAGAGAATGCGGGATGTGAAATAGAGCGCCTTGCTCCGAGTGAACGTGTGACTCTCGTACCGGGGATAATGGAGATTTATGGAATCACGAATTCTAACCGGGAAAAAAATATGGAAATTGAGTTATATATACTGAAAAATAGCTCAACTCTTTGGCAACACAATGGTACCAGAATGAATGTTCTACGACGTTTCTACAAGAAATTATAGTCATTTATATCAGGTATGGTGACGGCGATGTTGGTAGCGAGTCTGCTCACGGCCCATATATTTTTTGGAGTTATTTTCTTGTTTTTCATCGCCTTTTCTTACATTATTCTTTCTAATATAATAACTGACTATTTGGCATCATAAAACAGTAGGTGGGGCTTATCTGTAGACTTAGTGACAACCGGGAACCAGACGGGAACGTTCAGCAGTGTTCCCGCTCCCGAGGTACCAGCAGGAATCGCCCATTATTACGCTTATATATAAACTCTACGGCTTATTTGTCTATCAGAATTGATATAATAAACACTATAAATAACATGCAAACATGTTATATACTCTAGGCTGAATAAAATAGGCCATAATATGACGAAAGATTATCGGGAACATTTCGATAAATATTGAGTTACTCCTCTCCATATCCCATGCTTTCGTCTCTGAGTAAGAGAAAACGGTGTTTTGAAGAGGATAACTGCACTAGAACATCAGTTTACTAAGAAATACACCCAAACAAACGCGATTTTCGCGATTTTTTTTTTTTTTTGAGACGGGGGCCGGCCGGCGTTCCCGGCCGATATCTCGGAAGTAACTTATTCACCTATAATTCGAAGTGGTTCCTTTATTACTTAATTAAATGGAATAATATTCACAGACATTGTAGAATAATGATTTCTCTTATTTTGACCGTAGAATTTTTGGAAATATTCCAAATACTTTGGGAGTTATGTGGGAGTAAAGGGCAGATTTTTTTGCAATATTCCAGAAACTAACAAACTTTATTTTTTTTGTGAAATAACGGTAAGGTATTTTAGAGGAAATATGTTGGTCAACATAAGTATTAGCATTGTTCTCTCGGCACCAAGTGTCCAAACAACCTTACGTAGCCCCATATAAGAATGAAATCACCCCAGAAGGCATTTTCAGTAAATCAGTCTTTTCTCAGTTGTTGTTTGAGGTATATTTTTGATAAATATTTTCAAGAAAGAGTGAGAACATTTTGTCTTGTGCACCAAAACTGGAGAAAATCGGACGGTAAATAAACGAGTTACGAAAATTGCCCCACAGCCCCCTTAACCAATACCTAACACCCTCCAGTCCCCCACAAAAGTATACTGCATGGAACGCCGTCTCATCCTCCCCACAGATTCCACACCTTCCGCCCACAATTACCCCTCTGGTTCTTAGTACCTCCCCCGACGGTAGTATGCCATGCAGAAAACAATACCTTACCTCCCTTACCCTAGGCTTTAACTTCAACTTGCTAAACCTATACCAAATACTCTTCCATGCGTACATGGGGAACAATCCCTCAACTGGTACAACAATCCTTTCTTCAAGCAGCCTACACAAAACCCCTACTCGAATTTTCCTGGGTTCTCTAACCAACATCAAAGCCCTCAAAACAGTTTCACATTCCCTCAACTCCACACCACCATACAACTTACCCAACCTATCATGTACTTTTCCCAGCTGCCCTCCACTCACACCTTCGCGCAAAACCTCCCATTTAAGAAACACACATTTAATCCTCCTTCTCAGATCCATCAACCCCAACCCACCCTGGCGCACAGGTAACATTACAACCTTTCTCCTCAGCCAATCGCACCTTGAACCCCACAAAAAGTTAAACACTCGTCTCAGAATTCCCACAATCGCCGTCCCTGTTAATGGGAACACGGCTGCTACGTGCCAAACCTTACTATACAATAATACATTTATAACAATCACTCGTTGTACGAGAGTCAGATGATGAGGTCGCAATGCACCTAGACGCCCCTGAATCCTTTCCATTAATCTATTCGAGTTTTCCTCTCGAGCAGCATCCAAGTCATCCTTATAGGTGATACCACAAATTTTTAAAGACACCGTTTGTTTCCTCACAACGTTACATCTCCCCCCCCCTCCACCCCATCACCCAACCCCATGATCATTGACTTCTCTCTATTTACCTGCATCCCTGTTGCATTTCCGAACTGTTGCACAACATCATCCAAAACACCCAACGCCATCCCCTCTCGAACCAGGACTTGTATCGTCTACATATCCTATTATTCCAGGCCACACTTTCCCGACCTCCCCCACACCTCCACTCGTGTCACATACACAACGTTCAACCATTCTATAGAAGGGGTCCTGAATGCATGCAAACAACATTTGTGACATGGGACACCCCTGCCTAAGTCCCCTACCCATTACAATCCCCTCCCCCAAGCATCCATTAATCTGTACCCTCATCTTAGCTCCATTGTACAACGTGGTTACCCAATTAACTATTTCTTCCCCATAACCCTGCCTCCTAAGTATAGCTTCCAATGCTCCCCTTTCCACCCTGTCATAGGCCCCCTGCCAGTCTAAGGCCAACAACGCCGCCCTCCCTCCCCCCCCCTTTTGACTCCACAAAACTTCTCAGTATTCCATGACCCTCTATCATCGACCTTCCAGGCAAACCATACTGCGTTTTCGAAACCACTCCCTACCACACATTTAAACCGATTACCCAAGACTTTATAAGCGAACAACTTATAAACAGCACATAACAGAGATATGGCACGGTACTCCTTGAGGGTGTGCTGCCCCTTACCCTTCTGGACCAACACTACAACTGCTGTTGCTTGCTTGTCCCCCATCACACCCTTCTCCTTCATCTGATTAAATAACCTACCCATGAATCCCCTTATCACCTCCCAATGTTGGAGGTAAAATTCAGCCGGGAGACCGTCTATTCCCGGTGCTTTGCCCTTCCTCATTCCCCTTAAAGCCAACTCTATTTCCTCTTCCGTTATTACCCCCCCCCCCAAAGCCTTTCTGTCACTATTCCCTAAATTACACGTCACATACTCACACACCTTCTCTAAATCCACATTCTCCACCTTCCCACTTGTCCAATACCCTTCATACCATTTATCCGCATACACACACATTCCTTCCGTAGTTAGTATCTCCTGACCCATTCTATAACCCCCCGCCATCTCATGTACCTCTAACCTCGGAATAGCTGTAACCCGCTGTCTTTGTTTTTGACGTCGCAACACACACGCCGATGGCTTGTCTCCCCAAAGCACCTCCTCTACCCCTGCCTGCACCCTTACAGCTTGAAACCTCTCATTTTGTAACTCCCTCAGTCTCCCCTTGACCTCGACAATTTCATCCATAGGATAGTTGCCCCCCACAGCCCCCTTCCCATAACAGCCCCTTAACCTGTCCTCTAAATAGTTTGAAAGGCCATATTTTAAATCATTTATACGTTTGCCCACCCCCACATAATATTTCCTAATCCTTTCCTTGGCTACACAATCCCACCATTGTACGACATCTACCACTCCCTGTGCCTCCTCGCTAAGCTCCTTCCATAGGACAGAAAATCCCACTAACCCCTCCTCATCACTCAATGCACTTACATTTAATTTCCAGTAACTCCTGTATATTTCCGCAAGCTCCTCCCACCCAACCTCCACCAACACTGCTCTATGATCCGACCATGCTACTTCAACAGTTTTGAAAGATCTCACTACAACCCCGTGAGAAAGATACACTCTATCTAACCTCGCTGCATACCCTCTCCTAACAAATGTATGCTCTGTCTCCCACGCCCCCCCCTCGAATGCGTCCCTTAACCTAATATCCCTCAATAAATCTCGTAGGGCCACCGACACATAACCTGCCCCTTTCGGTTCCACATCAGCCCTCCTAATGACGCAGTTCCAATCACCTCCTACTATTGCCACCTCCGGTAATGCACGGAAAAAAAACACAAGGTCCTCACACACAAACTCCTGCTTCACCTGTACGTTATTCTCTGCAGGCGCATATACGCTAATAAAGGCCACACGTTTTCCCATCCACAAACCATCTACGCGCAACACCCTTCCCCCTCCCCCCCCTCACTTCTCTGCAAAACAAACGGGCTCGCCTCCCTGATTAATATACCCACCCCTCCTTTCAAACGGGCAGATGGCAGGGTTACCACTCGAAACCCCTCCATCTCCAACACCCTACCCTCCTTAAAATTATGCTCCTGAAGGAACACAACATCCACTCTAAATTTATTCAGAAACATTCTAAACCATTCTCTCTTTACACTATTACACAAACCATTAACGTTTACTGTCATACACCGGAGGCCTATTAAAGTTTCCACCCCTGCCTCCTCTCTTCACTCTTCCTATGGGCACCAGAACGTGTGGGACCACTTGTCACCTGCACACTTCCCTCTCTCCCCCCCCCTTCTTTCGGTGCCTCCTGTCATGGCCACCACTACCTTCACCTTCTGCCCATATTTGCTTCCCAGTCCGCTGCGCTGGCGTTAGGACATCATCTGAATCCGACGCAGCGGCTCTCTTTCTTGTGACAGGCGCATCCTCCATGGCTTGGTCTGGGGATGCCTCACAATGTACCTCAACCTCCACTGTACACAGTGGCAATGATCTCGGTGACACCTCAGTCACGCTGTCACTCCCGTCGTCCAAATAGTTCTGTTGTTGATGCACCACAGCCTTCAACTCGTCTTCTACCACCTTTCCAGGAGCAGCCACCTCCTCAGGCGGTGACAAGGACTTCAGAACCTCGGCTAATTCCTCCTCAATTTCCAACACTTCCTCCTGTACTTTTTGCGCAACCCGATCCACTGGAAGTGTCTCTGGGCCAGGAAACTGGTCAAGGGCCTCACCCTCTCCCCCAGCCTTATGCGCCTCATCCACTATCTCGCTCCATAGACGACCACGCCCTCCTTCACGTCGTTGATCATCACCTGCTCCCTCCGGTGTAGAAGCTGATGTCTCCGCCCCTGGGCCAGGAGCTCGTTGCCGCTTCCCACACTCCGCCGCTATGTGATCATATTCCCCACATAGTCGGCATGTACGCCTTTGCCCGGCGTATGACACCATGACCTGTGTCCTGAATTCCTTTAGGTACACGTAAGACGGTATGGGGTGTCGCAATGTCATTTTTAGGTTAAAAGTGCCCTCCGGCATACCTGTGTAGGCACCCGTCACCCACTTACCATGCTGGGCCAAATGAACAGTTCCGTATTCCTCAAAAACTTTTCTGATATCTGTCTCATCAGCCTCAAAGGGGACATTACGCAGTTTAATCCATGTATAATGTCTGGATACATCGATCATCCTCACACGCACAGCTGGTGTTGCATCAAGACTTACGTCCTGAAAACGGTTGACCAACGACTCATAAACCGTTGCTGAGAGCAGTTTCACAAAAAATCTACGTGCTCCGTTCAATGCTACTCCGTACAACTCGCCATCCTGAATGCCATACGTGTCTCTGATGATTTTAGGTAGTAAAACCTGGGCTGAAGCTGGCGTTATTGCCCCACTGAGAAGTTCAACGCCGACAGTGTTAATCCTGCGTCTGTAACTGAACGCCATGTTGACTAATGGTAGTTCTCCTGGGCTGACGACAGAGGCGCGACAAGCACCACCTCACACTACTGCAGTCAGGGAACTGAAGTGCGTTTGCGCAGGAGGTCTACACGGCCCAAGAGCGATGCAGACAATAT
>NW_027201186.1:0-12921 GCF_038502225.1 Cherax quadricarinatus
AGTATTGTGTAGTGTGAGTATTGTGTAGTGTGAGTATTGTGTAGTGTGAGTATTGTGTAGTGTGAGTATTGTGTAGTGTGAGTATTGTGTAGTGTGAGTATTGTGTAGTGTGAGTATTGTGTAGTGTGAGTATTGTGTAGTGTGAGTATTGTGTAGTGTGAGTATTGTGTAGTGTGAGTATTGTGTAGTGTGAGTATTGTGTAGTGTGAGTATTGTGTAGTGTGAGTATTGTATAGTGTGAGTATTGTGTAGTGTGAGTATTGTGTAGTGTGAGTATTGTGTAGTGTGAGTATTGTGTAGTGTGAGTATTGTGTAGTGTGAGTATTGTGTAGTGTGAGTATTGTGTAGTGTGAGTATTGTGTAGTGTGAGTATTGTGTAGTGTGAGTATTGTGTAGTGTGAGTATTGTGTAGTGTGAGTATTGTGTAGTGTGAGTATTGTGTAGTGTGAGTATTGTGTAGTGTGAGTATTGTGTAGTGTGAGTATTGTGTAGTGTGAGTATTGTGTAGTGTGAGTATTGTGTAGTGTGAGTATTGTGTAGTGTGAGTATTGTGTAGTGTGAGTATTGTGTAGTGTGAGTATTGTGTAGTGTGAGTATTGTGTAGTGTGAGTATTGTGTAGTGTGAGTATTGTGTAGTGTGAGTATTGTGTAGTGTGAGTATTGTGTAGTGTGAGTATTGTGTAGTGTGAGTATTGTGTAGTGTGAGTATTGTGTAGTGTGAGTATTGTGTAGTGTGAGTATTGTGTAGTGTGAGTATTGTGTAGTGTGAGTATTGTGTAGTGTGAGTATTGTGTAGTGTGAGTATTGTGTAGTGTGAGTATTGTGTAGTGTGAGTATTGTGTAGTGTGAGTATTGTGTAGTGTGAGTATTGTGTAGTGTGAGTATTGTGTAGTGTGAGTATTGTGTAGTGTGAGTATTGTGTAGTGTGAGTATTGTGTAGTGTGAGTATTGTGTAGTGTGAGTATTGTGTAGTGTGAGTATTGTGTAGTGTGAGTATTGTGTAGTGTGAGTATTGTGTAGTGTGAGTATTGTGTAGTGTGAGTATTGTGTAGTGTGAGTATTGTGTAGTGTGAGTATTGTGTAGTGTGAGTATTGTGTAGTGTGAGTATTGTGTAGTGTGAGTATTGTGTAGTGTGAGTATTGTGTAGTGTGAGTATTGTGTAGTGTGAGTATTGTGTAGTGTGAGTATTGTGTAGTGTGAGTATTGTGTAGTGTGAGTATTGTGTAGTGTGAGTATTGTGTAGTGTGAGTATTGTGTAGTGTGAGTATTGTGTAGTGTGAGTATTGTGTAGTGTGAGTATTGTGTAGTGTGAGTATTGTGTAGTGTGAGTATTGTGTAGTGTGAGTATTGTGTAGTGTGAGTATTGTGTAGTGTGAGTATTGTGTAGTGTGAGTATTGTGTAGTGTGAGTATTGTGTAGTGTGAGTATTGTGTAGTGTGAGTATTGTGTAGTGTGAGTATTGTGTAGTGTGAGTATTGTGTAGTGTGAGTATTGTGTAGTGTGAGTATTGTGTAGTGTGAGTATTGTGTAGTGTGAGTATTGTGTAGTGTGAGTATTGTGTAGTGTGAGTATTGTGTAGTGTGAGTATTGTGTAGTGTGAGTATTGTGTAGTGTGAGTATTGTGTAGTGTGAGTATTGTGTAGTGTGAGTATTGTGTAGTGTGAGTATTGTGTAGTGTGAGTATTGTGTAGTGTGAGTATTGTGTAGTGTGAGTATTGTGTAGTGTGAGTATTGTGTAGTGTGAGTATTGTGTAGTGTGAGTATTGTGTAGTGTGAGTATTGTGTAGTGTGAGTATTGTGTAGTGTGAGTATTGTGTAGTGTGAGTATTGTGTAGTGTGAGTATTGTGTAGTGTGAGTATTGTGTAGTGTGAGTATTGTGTAGTGTGAGTATTGTGTAGTGTGAGTATTGTGTAGTGTGAGTATTGTGTAGTGTGAGTATTGTGTAGTGTGAGTATTGTGTAGTGTGAGTATTGTGTAGTGTGAGTATTGTGTAGTGTGAGTATTGTGTAGTGTGAGTATTGTGTAGTGTGAGTATTGTGTAGTGTGAGTATTGTGTAGTGTGAGTATTGTGTAGTGTGAGTATTGTGTAGTGTGAGTAGTATTGTGTAGTGTGAGTATTGTGTAGTGTGAGTATTGTGTAGTGTGAGTATTGTGTAGTGTGAGTATTGTGTAGTGTGAGTATTGTGTAGTGTGAGTATTGTGTAGTGTGAGTATTGTGTAGTGTGAGTATTGTGTAGTGTGAGTATTGTGTAGTGTGAGTATTGTGTAGTGTGAGTATTGTGTAGTGTGAGTATTGTGTAGTGTGAGTATTGTGTAGTGTGAGTATTGTGTAGTGTGAGTATTGTGTAGTGTGAGTATTGTGTAGTGTGAGTATTGTGTAGTGTGAGTATTGTGTAGTGTGAGTATTGTGTAGTGTGAGTATTGTGTAGTGTGAGTATTGTGTAGTGTGAGTATTGTGTAGTGTGAGTATTGTGTAGTGTGAGTATTGTGTAGTGTGAGTATTGTGTAGTGTGAGTATTGTGTAGTGTGAGTATTGTGTAGTGTGAGTATTGTGTAGTGTGAGTATTGTGTAGTGTGAGTATTGTGTAGTGTGAGTATTGTGTAGTGTGAGTATTGTGTAGTGTGAGTATTGTGTAGTGTGAGTATTGTGTAGTGTGAGTATTGTGTAGTGTGAGTATTGTGTAGTGTGAGTATTGTGTAGTGTGAGTATTGTGTAGTGTGAGTATTGTGTAGTGTGAGTATTGTGTAGTGTGAGTATTGTGTAGTGTGAGTATTGTGTAGTGTGAGTATTGTGTAGTGTGAGTATTGTGTAGTGTGAGTATTGTGTAGTGTGAGTATTGTGTAGTGTGAGTATTGTGTAGTGTGAGTATTGTGTAGTGTGAGTATTGTGTAGTGTGAGTATTGTGTAGTGTGAGTATTGTGTAGTGTGAGTATTGTGTAGTGTGAGTATTGTGTAGTGTGAGTATTGTGTAGTGTGAGTATTGTGTAGTGTGAGTATTGTGTAGTGTGAGTATTGTGTAGTGTGAGTATTGTGTAGTGTGAGTATTGTGTAGTGTGAGTATTGTGTAGTGTGAGTATTGTGTAGTGTGAGTATTGTGTAGTGTGAGTATTGTGTAGTGTGAGTATTGTGTAGTGTGAGTATTGTGTAGTGTGAGTATTGTGTAGTGTGAGTATTGTGTAGTGTGAGTATTGTGTAGTGTGAGTATTGTGTAGTGTGAGTATTGTGTAGTGTGAGTATTGTGTAGTGTGAGTATTGTGTAGTGTGAGTATTGTGTAGTGTGAGTATTGTGTAGTGTGAGTATTGTGTAGTGTGAGTATTGTGTAGTGTGAGTATTGTGTAGTGTGAGTATTGTGTAGTGTGAGTATTGTGTAGTGTGAGTATTGTGTAGTGTGAGTATTGTGTAGTGTGAGTATTGTGTAGTGTGAGTATTGTGTAGTGTGAGTATTGTGTAGTGTGAGTATTGTGTAGTGTGAGTATTGTGTAGTGTGAGTATTGTGTAGTGTGAGTATTGTGTAGTGTGAGTATTGTGTAGTGTGAGTATTGTGTAGTGTGAGTATTGTGTAGTGTGAGTATTGTGTAGTGTGAGTATTGTGTAGTGTGAGTATTGTGTAGTGTGAGTATTGTGTAGTGTGAGTATTGTGTAGTGTGAGTATTGTGTAGTGTGAGTATTGTGTAGTGTGAGTATTGTGTAGTGTGAGTATTGTGTAGTGTGAGTATTGTGTAGTGTGAGTATTGTGTAGTGTGAGTATTGTGTAGTGTGAGTATTGTGTAGTGTGAGTATTGTGTAGTGTGAGTATTGTGTAGTGTGAGTATTGTGTAGTGTGAGTATTGTGTAGTGTGAGTATTGTGTAGTGTGAGTATTGTGTAGTGTGAGTATTGTGTAGTGTGAGTATTGTGTAGTGTGAGTATTGTGTAGTGTGAGTATTGTGTAGTGTGAGTATTGTGTAGTGTGAGTATTGTGTAGTGTGAGTATTGTGTAGTGTGAGTATTGTGTAGTGTGAGTATTGTGTAGTGTGAGTATTGTGTAGTGTGAGTATTGTGTAGTGTGAGTATTGTGTAGTGTGAGTATTGTGTAGTGTGAGTATTGTGTAGTGTGAGTATTGTGTAGTGTGAGTATTGTGTAGTGTGAGTATTGTGTAGTGTGAGTATTGTGTAGTGTGAGTATTGTGTAGTGTGAGTATTGTGTAGTGTGAGTATTGTGTAGTGTGAGTATTGTGTAGTGTGAGTATTGTGTAGTGTGAGTATTGTGTAGTGTGAGTATTGTGTAGTGTGAGTATTGTGTAGTGTGAGTATTGTGTAGTGTGAGTATTGTGTAGTGTGAGTATTGTGTAGTGTGAGTATTGTGTAGTGTGAGTATTGTGTAGTGTGAGTATTGTGTAGTGTGAGTATTGTGTAGTGTGAGTATTGTGTAGTGTGAGTATTGTGTAGTGTGAGTATTGTGTAGTGTGAGTATTGTGTAGTGTGAGTATTGTGTAGTGTGAGTATTGTGTAGTGTGAGTATTGTGTAGTGTGAGTATTGTGTAGTGTGAGTATTGTGTAGTGTGAGTATTGTGTAGTGTGAGTATTGTGTAGTGTGAGTATTGTGTAGTGTGAGTATTGTGTAGTGTGAGTATTGTGTAGTGTGAGTATTGTGTAGTGTGAGTATTGTGTAGTGTGAGTATTGTGTAGTGTGAGTATTGTGTAGTGTGAGTATTGTGTAGTGTGAGTATTGTGTAGTGTGAGTATTGTGTAGTGTGAGTATTGTGTAGTGTGAGTATTGTGTAGTGTGAGTATTGTGTAGTGTGAGTATTGTGTAGTGTGAGTATTGTGTAGTGTGAGTATTGTGTAGTGTGAGTATTGTGTAGTGTGAGTATTGTGTAGTGTGAGTATTGTGTAGTGTGAGTATTGTGTAGTGTGAGTATTGTGTAGTGTGAGTATTGTGTAGTGTGAGTATTGTGTAGTGTGAGTATTGTGTAGTGTGAGTATTGTGTAGTGTGAGTATTGTGTAGTGTGAGTATTGTGTAGTGTGAGTATTGTGTAGTGTGAGTATTGTGTAGTGTGAGTATTGTGTAGTGTGAGTATTGTGTAGTGTGAGTATTGTGTAGTGTGAGTATTGTGTAGTGTGAGTATTGTGTAGTGTGAGTATTGTGTAGTGTGAGTATTGTGTAGTGTGAGTATTGTGTAGTGTGAGTATTGTGTAGTGTGAGTATTGTGTAGTGTGAGTATTGTGTAGTGTGAGTATTGTGTAGTGTGAGTATTGTGTAGTGTGAGTATTGTGTAGTGTGAGTATTGTGTAGTGTGAGTATTGTGTAGTGTGAGTATTGTGTAGTGTGAGTATTGTGTAGTGTGAGTATTGTGTAGTGTGAGTATTGTGTAGTGTGAGTATTGTGTAGTGTGAGTATTGTTGAGTGTGAGTATTGTGTAGTGTGAGTATTGTGTAGTGTGAGTATTGTGTAGTGTGAGTATTGTGTAGTGTGAGTATTGTGTAGTGTGAGTATTGTGTAGTGTGAGTATTGTGTAGTGTGAGTATTGTGTAGTGTGAGTATTGTGTAGTGTGAGTATTGTGTAGTGTGAGTATTGTGTAGTGTGAGTATTGTGTAGTGTGAGTATTGTGTAGTGTGAGTATTGTGTAGTGTGAGTATTGTGTAGTGTGAGTATTGTGTAGTGTGAGTATTGTGTAGTGTGAGTATTGTGTAGTGTGAGTATTGTGTAGTGTGAGTATTGTGTAGTGTGAGTATTGTGTAGTGTGAGTATTGTGTAGTGTGAGTATTGTGTAGTGTGAGTATTGTGTAGTGTGAGTATTGTGTAGTGTGAGTATTGTGTAGTGTGAGTATTGTGTAGTGTGAGTATTGTGTAGTGTGAGTATTGTGTAGTGTGAGTATTGTGTAGTGTGAGTATTGTGTAGTGTGAGTATTGTGTAGTGTGAGTATTGTGTAGTGTGAGTATTGTGTAGTGTGAGTAGTGTGAGTATTGTGTAGTGTGAGTATTGTGTAGTGTGAGTATTGTGTAGTGTGAGTATTGTGTAGTGTGAGTATTGTGTAGTGTGAGTATTGTGTAGTGTGAGTATTGTGTAGTGTGAGTATTGTGTAGTGTGAGTATTGTGTAGTGTGAGTATTGTGTAGTGTGAGTATTGTGTAGTGTGAGTATTGTGTAGTGTGAGTATTGTGTAGTGTGAGTATTGTGTAGTGTGAGTATTGTGTAGTGTGAGTATTGTGTAGTGTGAGTATTGTGTAGTGTGAGTATTGTGTAGTGTGAGTATTGTGTAGTGTGAGTATTGTGTAGTGTGAGTATTGTGTAGTGTGAGTATTGTGTAGTGTGAGTATTGTGTAGTGTGAGTATTGTGTAGTGTGAGTATTGTGTAGTGTGAGTATTGTGTAGTGTGAGTATTGTGTAGTGTGAGTATTGTGTAGTGTGAGTATTGTGTAGTGTGAGTATTGTGTAGTGTGAGTATTGTGTAGTGTGAGTATTGTGTAGTGTGAGTATTGTGTAGTGTGAGTATTGTGTAGTGTGAGTATTGTGTAGTGTGAGTATTGTGTAGTGTGAGTATTGTGTAGTGTGAGTATTGTGTAGTGTGAGTATTGTGTAGTGTGAGTATTGTGTAGTGTGAGTATTGTGTAGTGTGAGTATTGTGTAGTGTGAGTATTGTGTAGTGTGAGTATTGTGTAGTGTGAGTATTGTGTAGTGTGAGTATTGTGTAGTGTGAGTATTGTGTAGTGTGAGTATTGTGTAGTGTGAGTATTGTGTAGTGTGAGTATTGTGTAGTGTGAGTATTGTGTAGTGTGAGTATTGTGTAGTGTGAGTATTGTGTAGTGTGAGTATTGTGTAGTGTGAGTATTGTGTAGTGTGAGTATTGTGTAGTGTGAGTATTGTGTAGTGTGAGTATTGTGTAGTGTGAGTATTGTGTAGTGTGAGTATTGTGTAGTGTGAGTATTGTGTAGTGTGAGTATTGTGTAGTGTGAGTATTGTGTAGTGTGAGTATTGTGTAGTGTGAGTATTGTGTAGTGTGAGTATTGTGTAGTGTGAGTATTGTGTAGTGTGAGTATTGTGTAGTGTGAGTATTGTGTAGTGTGAGTATTGTGTAGTGTGAGTATTGTGTAGTGTGAGTATTGTGTAGTGTGAGTATTGTGTAGTGTGAGTATTGTGTAGTGTGAGTATTGTGTAGTGTGAGTATTGTGTAGTGTGAGTATTGTGTAGTGTGAGTATTGTGTAGTGTGAGTATTGTGTAGTGTGAGTATTGTGTAGTGTGAGTATTGTGTAGTGTGAGTATTGTGTAGTGTGAGTATTGTGTAGTGTGAGTATTGTGTAGTGTGAGTATTGTGTAGTGTGAGTATTGTGTAGTGTGAGTATTGTGTAGTGTGAGTATTGTGTAGTGTGAGTATTGTGTAGTGTGAGTATTGTGTAGTGTGAGTATTGTGTAGTGTGAGTATTGTGTAGTGTGAGTATTGTGTAGTGTGAGTATTGTGTAGTGTGAGTATTGTGTAGTGTGAGTATTGTGTAGTGTGAGTATTGTGTAGTGTGAGTATTGTGTAGTGTGAGTATTGTGTAGTGTGAGTATTGTGTAGTGTGAGTATTGTGTAGTGTGAGTATTGTGTAGTGTGAGTATTGTGTAGTGTGAGTATTGTGTAGTGTGAGTATTGTGTAGTGTGAGTATTGTGTAGTGTGAGTATTGTGTAGTGTGAGTATTGTGTAGTGTGAGTATTGTGTAGTGTGAGTATTGTGTAGTGTGAGTATTGTGTAGTGTGAGTATTGTGTAGTGTGAGTATTGTGTAGTGTGAGTATTGTGTAGTGTGAGTATTGTGTAGTGTGAGTATTGTGTAGTGTGAGTATTGTGTAGTGTGAGTATTGTGTAGTGTGAGTATTGTGTAGTGTGAGTATTGTGTAGTGTGAGTATTGTGTAGTGTGAGTATTGTGTAGTGTGAGTATTG
Organism: Cherax quadricarinatus; assembly: GCF_038502225.1. NCBI lineage: Eukaryota > Metazoa > Arthropoda > Malacostraca > Decapoda > Parastacidae > Cherax > Cherax quadricarinatus. The sequence goes on from NW_027201186.1 coordinate 7,908, forward strand.
TGTAGTGTGAGTATTGTGTAGTGTGAGTATTGTGTAGTGTGAGTATTGTGTAGTGTGAGTATTGTGTAGTGTGAGTATTGTGTAGTGTGAGTATTGTGTAGTGTGAGTATTGTGTAGTGTGAGTATTGTGTAGTGTGAGTATTGTGTAGTGTGAGTATTGTGTAGTGTGAGTATTGTGTAGTGTGAGTATTGTGTAGTGTGAGTATTGTGTAGTGTGAGTATTGTGTAGTGTGAGTATTGTGTAGTGTGAGTATTGTGTAGTGTGAGTATTGTGTAGTGTGAGTATTGTGTAGTGTGAGTATTGTGTAGTGTGAGTATTGTGTAGTGTGAGTATTGTGTAGTGTGAGTATTGTGTAGTGTGAGTATTGTGTAGTGTGAGTATTGTGTAGTGTGAGTATTGTGTAGTGTGAGTATTGTGTAGTGTGAGTATTGTGTAGTGTGAGTATTGTGTAGTGTGAGTATTGTGTAGTGTGAGTATTGTGTAGTGTGAGTATTGTGTAGTGTGAGTATTGTGTAGTGTGAGTATTGTGTAGTGTGAGTATTGTGTAGTGTGAGTATTGTGTAGTGTGAGTATTGTGTAGTGTGAGTATTGTGTAGTGTGAGTATTGTGTAGTGTGAGTATAGTGTGAGTATTGTGTAGTGTGAGTATTGTGTAGTGTGAGTATTGTGTAGTGTGAGTATTGTGTAGTGTGAGTATTGTGTAGTGTGAGTATTGTGTAGTGTGAGTATTGTGTAGTGTGAGTATTGTGTAGTGTGAGTATTGTGTAGTGTGAGTATTGTGTAGTGTGAGTATTGTGTAGTGTGAGTATTGTGTAGTGTGAGTATTGTGTAGTGTGAGTATTGTGTAGTGTGAGTATTGTGTAGTGTGAGTATTGTGTAGTGTGAGTATTGTGTAGTGTGAGTATTGTGTAGTGTGAGTATTGTGTAGTGTGAGTATTGTGTAGTGTGAGTATTGTGTAGTGTGAGTATTGTGTAGTGTGAGTATTGTGTAGTGTGAGTATTGTGTAGTGTGAGTATTGTGTAGTGTGAGTATTGTGTAGTGTGAGTATTGTGTAGTGTGAGTATTGTGTAGTGTGAGTATTGTGTAGTGTGAGTATTGTGTAGTGTGAGTATTGTGTAGTGTGAGTATTGTGTAGTGTGAGTATTGTGTAGTGTGAGTATTGTGTAGTGTGAGTATTGTGTAGTGTGAGTATTGTGTAGTGTGAGTATTGTGTAGTGTGAGTATTGTGTAGTGTGAGTATTGTGTAGTGTGAGTATTGTGTAGTGTGAGTATTGTGTAGTGTGAGTATTGTGTAGTGTGAGTATTGTGTAGTGTGAGTATTGTGTAGTGTGAGTATTGTGTAGTGTGAGTATTGTGTAGTGTGAGTATTGTGTAGTGTGAGTATTGTGTAGTGTGAGTATTGTGTAGTGTGAGTATTGTGTAGTGTGAGTATTGTGTAGTGTGAGTATTGTGTAGTGTGAGTATTGTGTAGTGTGAGTATTGTGTAGTGTGAGTATTGTGTAGTGTGAGTATTGTGTAGTGTGAGTATTGTGTAGTGTGAGTATTGTGTAGTGTGAGTATTGTGTAGTGTGAGTATTGTGTAGTGTGAGTATTGTGTAGTGTGAGTATTGTGTAGTGTGAGTATTGTGTAGTGTGAGTATTGTGTAGTGTGAGTATTGTGTAGTGTGAGTATTGTGTAGTGTGAGTATTGTGTAGTGTGAGTATTGTGTAGTGTGAGTATTGTGTAGTGTGAGTATTGTGTAGTGTGAGTATTGTGTAGTGTGAGTATTGTGTAGTGTGAGTATTGTGTAGTGTGAGTATTGTGTAGTGTGAGTATTGTGTAGTGTGAGTATTGTGTAGTGTGAGTATTGTGTAGTGTGAGTATTGTGTAGTGTGAGTATTGTGTAGTGTGAGTATTGTGTAGTGTGAGTATTGTGTAGTGTGAGTATTGTGTAGTGTGAGTATTGTGTAGTGTGAGTATTGTGTAGTGTGAGTATTGTGTAGTGTGAGTATTGTGTAGTGTGAGTATTGTGTAGTGTGAGTATTGTGTAGTGTGAGTATTGTGTAGTGTGAGTATTGTGTAGTGTGAGTATTGTGTAGTGTGAGTATTGTGTAGTGTGAGTATTGTGTAGTGTGAGTATTGTGTAGTGTGAGTATTGTGTAGTGTGAGTATTGTGTAGTGTGAGTATTGTGTAGTGTGAGTATTGTGTAGTGTGAGTATTGTGTAGTGTGAGTATTGTGTAGTGTGAGTATTGTGTAGTGTGAGTATTGTGTAGTGTGAGTATTGTGTAGTGTGAGTATTGTGTAGTGTGAGTATTGTGTAGTGTGAGTATTGTGTAGTGTGAGTATTGTGTAGTGTGAGTATTGTGTAGTGTGAGTATTGTGTAGTGTGAGTATTGTGTAGTGTGAGTATTGTGTAGTGTGAGTATTGTGTAGTGTGAGTATTGTGTAGTGTGAGTATTGTGTAGTGTGAGTATTGTGTAGTGTGAGTATTGTGTAGTGTGAGTATTGTGTAGTGTGAGTATTGTGTAGTGTGAGTATTGTGTAGTGTGAGTATTGTGTAGTGTGAGTATTGTGTAGTGTGAGTATTGTGTAGTGTGAGTATTGTGTAGTGTGAGTATTGTGTAGTGTGAGTATTGTGTAGTGTGAGTATTGTGTAGTGTGAGTATTGTGTAGTGTGAGTATTGTGTAGTGTGAGTATTGTGTAGTGTGAGTATTGTGTAGTGTGAGTATTGTGTAGTGTGAGTATTGTGTAGTGTGAGTATTGTGTAGTGTGAGTATTGTGTAGTGTGAGTATTGTGTAGTGTGAGTATTGTGTAGTGTGAGTATTGTGTAGTGTGAGTATTGTGTAGTGTGAGTATTGTGTAGTGTGAGTATTGTGTAGTGTGAGTATTGTGTAGTGTGAGTATTGTGTAGTGTGAGTATTGTGTAGTGTGAGTATTGTGTAGTGTGAGTATTGTGTAGTGTGAGTATTGTGTAGTGTGAGTATTGTGTAGTGTGAGTATTGTGTAGTGTGAGTATTGTGTAGTGTGAGTATTGTGTAGTGTGAGTATTGTGTAGTGTGAGTATTGTGTAGTGTGAGTATTGTGTAGTGTGAGTATTGTGTAGTATTGTGTAGTGTGAGTATTGTGTAGTGTGAGTATTGTGTAGTGTGAGTATTGTGTAGTGTGAGTATTGTGTAGTGTGAGTATTGTGTAGTGTGAGTATTGTGTAGTGTGAGTATTGTGTAGTGTGAGTATTGTGTAGTGTGAGTATTGTGTAGTGTGAGTATTGTGTAGTGTGAGTATTGTGTAGTGTGAGTATTGTGTAGTGTGAGTATTGTGTAGTGTGAGTATTGTGTAGTGTGAGTATTGTGTAGTGTGAGTATTGTGTAGTGTGAGTATTGTGTAGTGTGAGTATTGTGTAGTGTGAGTATTGTGTAGTGTGAGTATTGTGTAGTGTGAGTATTGTGTAGTGTGAGTATTGTGTAGTGTGAGTATTGTGTAGTGTGAGTATTGTGTAGTGTGAGTATTGTGTAGTGTGAGTATTGTGTAGTGTGAGTATTGTGTAGTGTGAGTATTGTGTAGTGTGAGTATTGTGTAGTGTGAGTATTGTGTAGTGTGAGTATTGTGTAGTGTGAGTATTGTGTAGTGTGAGTATTGTGTAGTGTGAGTATTGTGTAGTGTGAGTATTGTGTAGTGTGAGTATTGTGTAGTGTGAGTATTGTGTAGTGTGAGTATTGTGTAGTGTGAGTATTGTGTAGTGTGAGTATTGTGTAGTGTGAGTATTGTGTAGTGTGAGTATTGTGTAGTGTGAGTATTGTGTAGTGTGAGTATTGTGTAGTGTGAGTATTGTGTAGTGTGAGTATTGTGTAGTGTGAGTATTGTGTAGTGTGAGTATTGTGTAGTGTGAGTATTGTGTAGTGTGAGTATTGTGTAGTGTGAGTATTGTGTAGTGTGAGTATTGTGTAGTGTGAGTATTGTGTAGTGTGAGTATTGTGTAGTGTGAGTATTGTGTAGTGTGAGTATTGTGTAGTGTGAGTATTGTGTAGTGTGAGTATTGTGTAGTGTGAGTATTGTGTAGTGTGAGTATTGTGTAGTGTGAGTATTGTGTAGTGTGAGTATTGTGTAGTGTGAGTATTGTGTAGTGTGAGTATTGTGTAGTGTGAGTATTGTGTAGTGTGAGTATTGTGTAGTGTGAGTATTGTGTAGTGTGAGTATTGTGTAGTGTGAGTATTGTGTAGTGTGAGTATTGTGTAGTGTGAGTATTGTGTAGTGTGAGTATTGTGTAGTGTGAGTATTGTGTAGTGTGAGTATTGTGTAGTGTGAGTATTGTGTAGTGTGAGTATTGTGTAGTGTGAGTATTGTGTAGTGTGAGTATTGTGTAGTGTGAGTATTGTGTAGTGTGAGTATTGTGTAGTGTGAGTATTGTGTAGTGTGAGTATTGTGTAGTGTGAGTATTGTGTAGTGTGAGTATTGTGTAGTGTGAGTATTGTGTAGTGTGAGTATTGTGTAGTGTGAGTATTGTGTAGTGTGAGTATTGTGTAGTGTGAGTATTGTGTAGTGTGAGTATTGTGTAGTGTGAGTATTGTGTAGTGTGAGTATTGTGTAGTGTGAGTATTGTGTAGTGTGAGTATTGTGTAGTGTGAGTATTGTGTAGTGTGAGTATTGTGTAGTGTGAGTATTGTGTAGTGTGAGTATTGTGTAGTGTGAGTATTGTGTAGTGTGAGTATTGTGTAGTGTGAGTATTGTGTAGTGTGAGTATTGTGTAGTGTGAGTATTGTGTAGTGTGAGTATTGTGTAGTGTGAGTATTGTGTAGTGTGAGTATTGTGTAGTGTGAGTATTGTGTAGTGTGAGTATTGTGTAGTGTGAGTATTGTGTAGTGTGAGTATTGTGTAGTGTGAGTATTGTGTAGTGTGAGTATTGTGTAGTGTGAGTATTGTGTAGTGTGAGTATTGTGTAGTGTGAGTATTGTATAGTGTGAGTATTGTGTAGTGTGAGTATTGTGTAGTGTGAGTATTGTGTAGTGTGAGTATTGTGTAGTGTGAGTATTGT
>NW_027201187.1:0-7500 GCF_038502225.1 Cherax quadricarinatus
TCATCTCATTAACATGTATGCTATCACTCACTAGTATTCATCTACTTATCAACTCCATGAAATTCCTTAAAAATATGACAATTTTCTGTGTGTTGCCATTAATAATTATGTGCTCTACTATGCACCTGCATGTGGCTATAAATATTTGCATAATTATACTGCATTCTACTTTGAAGTTTCTTAAATGAAAAAAAATTAATAAAAAATCTTTACACCATAGCTGATGGGCAGCTGCAGTGGCCATGGTAATGGCCATAGCAACAAAGGTAGTAGACAAAGCGGCTGGGGCTCCACCAGGGCCAGCACCAGAATTTCTATACTATTGAGGGGCTTAGGGAAGCTATCTGGTTGGAAGGGGGGCTCCTGTTTTAAAACAGATTATTACTATTTTTATTCATTTTTTTTTTTTTTGGGGGGGGGGGGCTTTGGGGGCTGAAGTCCCCACATGTTCCCCTTGGCACTCTCAAAGGCTGCTACAGCCATGAAAACGTTCAAGTTCTTGAAGTATAACAATTTGTGAAGCATAATTTAAGAACATAAGAAAGAAGGAACACTGCAACAGGCCTACTGACCCTTGCAAAGCAGGTCCATGTCCACCCCCCAAATTAGCCCAATGACCCACCTAGTCAGGTCACTTCCACTTAAGGAAGGAGCACGGCATCAGACCTAGTAGCACAAGCTAGTCAAGTCCAACTCACACCCACTCATGTATTTATCTAACCCATTTCTAAAACACCAGAATGTTTTAGCCTCAATAACTGTACTCGGGAGTTTGTTCCACTCATCCACAACTCTATTACCAAACCAGTGCTTTCCTATATCCTTCCTGAATCTGAATTTTTCCAACTTGAAGAAACCATTGCTGCGAGTCCTGTCTTGGCTGGAAATTTTCAGCAAGCTATTTACATCCCCTTTATTTATTCCTGTTTTCCATTTATACACCTCGATCATATCCCCCAAATTCTACGCCTTTCAAGAGTGCAGATTCAGGGCCCTCAGTCTATCTTCATAGGGAAGATTTCCGATACATGGGATCAACTTTGTTATCCTCCTATGTACATTTTCCAGTGCATTTATGTCCATTCTGTAATATGGTGACCAGAACTGTGCAGCATAATCTAAATGAGGCCTAACCAAGGATGTATAGAGTTGAAGAACAACCTGAGGACTTCTATTATTTATACTTCTAGATATGAAGCCAAGGATTCTGTTAGCTTTACTGCAAACACTAATGCACTGTTGTCTTGGTTTTAGATTATTGCTAACCAGAACTCCTAATGGGGGCTATGAGCTCGCCCAGCGCGAACGAAAAAATATTCGAAAAAATTCACAAATTGAGATAATCATATAGAAAAATAGCTTAACTCTCTGGCAACACACTGGTACAAGAATCACTGTTCTATGACATTCCCACAAGGAATTATAGTCATTTAAAACACCTGGGGTGATGTCACCTCCCGCGGCAAGTCTGCTCACCCGTTGTGAATTTTCATGTTTTTTTTTTTCATGTATTTATTGTATTATTCTTTCTAATATAATAATTGACGATTTGGCATCATAAGAAAGTGGGTGGGACTTATACATAGACTTACAGCCAATCAGGAACCTTCTGAGAACATCTTGCTTACATAAGCAGAAATTCTTCTCTAGGGATAGCCGGGGAATATGCTTCAATATAACGCTATTATCGCTTCTACGGCTTATTTATCTATCACAATTTATCTAATGACATAATAAACAATATAAATAACAAAGAAATATAGTAAATACTCCAGAATGAATAATATATGGCATATTCTTCGAGAGGTCACTCTGGAATATAATACAGGTCTCCCTCAACATTCACGTTTTCAACTTTCACGGGCTTCACACATTCGCGAATTCCCAACCGCCAAATTCCCAGCCACCAAATTCCCAGCCGCCAAATCATATTTAAGTTTCCCGCCACCTGCGAGTCCCTACTACCCTCCCTCCGACCCCCGCAACTGGCAGCCAGCCCTCCCACCACTCAGTGTGGTGAGTGTTTTGTTTATTCACTATTTGCTATTAAACTACAGTATAAATAATGTAAACCCATTCATTACTGCATATTGGAATGGCTATTTGAACTGGTATTAGATGGTGACATCATGCGTTTACTCTTTAACACTGCAAAGAATTAAACATTTCTGCTACAGCTAATAATAACAATAGTAGTAGTAGTAGTAGTAGTAGTAGTAATAATAATAATAATAATAATAATAATAATAATAATAATAATAATAATAATAATAATAATAATAATAATAATAATAATAAATATGATATAATTGAAGAAGGAAATTGTACAAAAATACGAGAGAGTGGTTGACACATCGTCAGTGTGACTTTGTTGATGCTGGAGTGAACATTAGTCTCCCTGCTCTTCCAAACATTTCACAATAATTCATTGTGTTTGGTGCTTGTAGATTGAGTGTGACTGGAGTGGTAGAGGCAGTGATTGAGGCAATGGTATTTAATAATACATATATGTTATTAAAACATACATGTTAATAATAATACATGTTATTAATAATATGTACTATTATTATTTATAACATATATGTTATTAAATACCACTGCCTCAACCGCTGAATTATTGTGAAATGTTTGGAAGAGCAGGGAGACTAATGTTCACTCCAGCATAAACAAAGTCACACTGACGATGTGTCAACCACTCCTTCGTATTTTTGTACAATTTCCTTCTTCAATTATATCGTATTTATTATTATTATTATTATTATTGTTATTATTATTATTATTATTATTATTATTGTTATTATTATTATTATTATTATTATTATTATTATTATTATTATTATTGTTATTATTAGCAATAGCAGAAATGTTCGATTCTTTGCAGTGTTCAAGAGTAAACACATGATGTCACCGTCTAATACCTTTCCTAATAGCCGTTCCAATATGCAGTCATGGATGAGTTTACATTATTTATTCTGTAGTTTAATAGCAAATAATGAACAAACAAAACACTCACCACACTGAGTGGTGGGAGGGCTGGCTGCCAGTTGTGGGGGTCGGAGGGAGGGTAGTAGGGACTCGCAGTGGTGGAGGCAGTGGTGGAGTCTGTGTTATTTAATAACATACATGTTGTTAACATACACGTTATTAAATAACATACGTTATTAAAGCATAACATGTATATATTTAGCACAATTTACGACGTTTTCATGTATTTTATGATTATTCATGGTTTAACAAGTTAAGGAAGCAGTATTGTAATATATTTCCCTACAATATATTGTGGCATTTATGGATTTGGAAAAGGCGTATGACAGGGTGGATAGGGGGGCAATGTGGCAGATGTTGCAGGTGTATGGTGTAGGAGGTAGGTTACTGAAAGCAGTGAAGAGTTTTTACGAGGATAGTGAGGCTCAAGTTAGAGTATGTAGGAAAGAGGGAAATTATTTCCCAGTAAAAGTAGGCCTTAGACAAGGATGTGTGATGTCACCGTGGTTGTTTAATATATTTATAGATGGGGTTGTAAGAGAAGTAAATGCGAGGGTCTTGGCAAGAGGCGTGGAGTTAAAAGATAAAGAATCACACAAAGTGGGAGTTGTCACAGTTGCTCTTTGCTGATGACACTGTGCTCTTGGGAGATTCTGAAGAGAAGTTGCAGAGATTGGTGGATGAATTTGGTAGGGTGTGCAAAAGAAGAAAATTGAAAGTGAATACAGGAAAGAGTAAGGTTATGAGGATAACAAAAAGATTAGGTGATGAAAGATTGGATATCAGATTGGAGGGAGAGAGTATGGAGGAGGTGAATGTATTCAGATATTTGGGAGTGGACGTGTCAGTGGATGGGTCTATGAAAGATGAGGTGAATCATAGAATTGATGAGGGGAAAAGGGTGAGTGGTGCACTTAGGAGTCTGTGGAGACAAAGAACTTTGTCCTTGGAGGCAAAGAGGGGAATGTATGAGAGTATAGTTTTACCAACGCTCTTATATGGGTGTGAAGCATGGGTGATGAATGTTGCAGCGAGGAGAAGGCTGGAGGCAGTGGAGATGTCATGTCTGAGAGCAATGTGTGGTGTGAATATAATGCAGAGAATTCGTAGTTTGGAAGTTAGGAGGAGGTGCGGGATTACCAAAACTGTTGTCCAGAGGGCTGAGGAAGGGTTGTTGAGGTGGTTCGGACATGTGGAGAGAATGGAGCGAAACAGAATAACTTCAAGAGTGTATCAGTCTGTAGTGGAAGGAAGGCGGGGTAGGGGTCGGCCTAGGAAAGGTTGGAGGGAGGGGGTAAAGGAGGTTTTGTGTGCGAGGGGCTTGGACTTCCAGCAGGCATGCGTGAGCGTGTTTGATAGGAGTGAATGGAGACAAATGGTTTTTAATACTTGACGTGCTGTTGGAGTGTGAGCAAAGTAACATTTATGAAGGGGTTCAGGGAAACCGGCAGGCCGGACTTGAGTCCTGGAGATGGGAAGTACAGTGCCTGCACTCTGAAGGAGGGGTGTTAATGTTGCAGTTTAAAAACTGTAGTGTAAAGCACCCTTCTGGCAAGACAGTGATGGAGTGAATGATGGTGAAAGTTTTTCTTTTTCGGGCCACCCTGCCTTGGTGGGAATCGGCCAGTGTGATAATAAAAAAAAAAAAATCAGTAGTATTAAGATCTACATTATTTAGTTTATATGTGGCATGGTTATTTTCCTGTCCAACATTTAGAACTTTGCATTTGTCTATATTAAACTGCATCTGCCACTTCTCTGACCATTGCATCAGTCTATTCAAATCATCCTGGAGTGCTCTAGTGTCCTCATTAGAATGAATTGGACAGCCTATTTTGGTGTCATCAGCAAATTTGCTTATGTCGCTATTTATTCCCTCATCTATGTCGTTTACGTAAGTTGTGAACAACAACAGGCCCTACACTGACCCCTGTGGAACACCGCTTGTGATGTGCCCCCATTCTGATTTCTCCCCATTTATGCAAACTCTCTGCTGCCTATTTGTCAGCCATGCCTCTACCCAGGAAAAAATTTCTCCTCCTATTCCGTGTGCCTTAAGTTTCCTCAATAGCCTCTGATGTGGAACTCTATCGAAAGCCTTACTGAAGTCCATATACACAATATCATATTCATTACCATGATCTACCTCCTCAAACACCTTGGTGAAAAAAGTTAGTAAATTCGTAAGACAGGAACGCCCCTTTGTAAAACCGTGTTGAGATTCATTAATCAATTTATGCCTATCAAGATGGCTATGAATTGCTTCAGCAATTACTGATTCCATAAATTTTCCCACTATGGATGTACGGTTTATTGGTCTATAGTTCAAAGCTAAGGACCTGTCACCTGCCTTGTAAATAGGTATTACATTTGCCATTTTCCACTTATCAGGCACTATGTCAGTTTGTAGTGATATGTTGAAAAGATTAGCCAAAGGTATGCTAAGTTCCTCTTTACATTCCTTTAACACCCTTGCAAACAGTTCATCAGGGCCTGGGGATTTGTTAGGTTTTAATTTCTCTATTTGTCTGAGGACCATGTCACTAGTTACCGCAATCGTGCATAGTTTATTATCGTCCTGTTCTACATAATCTATTATTTCAGGAATTTCGCTAGTATTTTCCTGGGTAAAAACTGAGAGGAAGTAAGTATTGAAAATTTCACACATATCCTTATCACTGTCAGTGATCTGACCAGAGTTACTCTTAAGTGGGCCTATTTTGTCCTGAATCTTACTTCTGTATACCTGAAAGAATCCTTTTGGGTTAGTCATCAAATCCCTTGCAACTTTAGCCTCATAATCCCTTTTTGCTTTTCTTATTCCATTTTTTATTTCTCTTTTTAACCCTTTCAGGGTCCAAGGCCCAAATCTGGAGTCACGCACCAGTGTCCAAGAATTTTCAAAAAAAAAATTTGTTATTTTTTCTTATGAAATCGTAGAGAATCTTTTTGTGAAGGTAATAAAACAAAAAGTACGAAATTTGGTGGAAAATTGACGAAATTATGCTCTCGCGAATTTTGATGTGTCAGCGATATTTACGAATCGGCGATTTTGCCGACTTTGACTCCCATTTTAGGCCAATTACATTATTCCAATCAACCAAATTCTTAGCTATTTCACTAGTATTACTTCTATTCTATCGATTGAGCACAAGAAATCGCCAAGTCAACTGTTTCAACTACAAAATAAAGTGATCGGAAATTGTTAATTTGGCCAATTTAACACAAAGTTCAAAATATTCCAATTTCAAAATAGGGTCCAGAATAAACAATGTAGGCATTCCTGGCACTAAACTAACATTTCCTCTGTTCATTAGTTATGTTTTGAGGCTTTACAAATAAATTCCATTTTGATTTTTTATTCACATAATGAATTTTTATTCACACCAAAAAATAGAAGATTTACTGTTATGCAATACTGTAATAATTGTATAAATATCATCACCATATTTGTGAATGTATATTAGACCCACCAGCTGACGTGTATTAGACGTGTGAGGTCGTTTGTTTACTCTTGAATATCGGCAAAAATTTAACATTTCTGCTACTTTGAGCTCAGTTTCAAGCCATTTCCAATGCTAAAACCAATGAAATTCATCTCTATTTCTGTAATATGTCTTCCATTCTATCAAATGAGACCAAGAAATCGCAAATACAACTATAAAAAACATACGAAAAAACACTGCAAAGTTGCTGTTTTAATCGAAAAATCATGATTTCAGTTTTTTTCTCTCATTATACACAGTGTGCTGCAGGATCTGTTTTATGTGGTGCACACATACCACATAGATGTATTCTCTCATATCTAGGCCCAAATGTACCACTCACAGTTTATCAGAGTGAGCTGACTCACTCATGGCGTAGATCTACGGTTTGGACACCCGAATACATATGATAACAATGAACAGTTATTTTACAATGGCAACAGTGAACTGTTGTCATACAATGGCAATAACATTTCCCTCTTGCAGTACATCTCCAGCTTGACACCCAGAACATTACCTTGGTATGAAGATCAAACACTTTCCACTCTGGCCGCATAGGACTAGAATCTCTACTTCTGCTGAAAGCTAAACGAGCTGGACTGCTGTTTCTTGAGCGAAAGCCATCACGAAGCGAAGAATCATACCTTAAAATAAAAAGGCAATTTAATTTTTTTTCATTTTATAGCTTAAGATTTATTTGTAGCACTACAGTAACATAAATACTAACTCAACCAATCATCGCAAATCTGATGTTTTTTTTTTTTTGTATACGGATTTCATAAAAAGACATATGCAACTAATGCGACATTATGCTTTTACATCTCACTCTATTGCCTATACCCTCTGTGTCCCTGTATTGTTTGTAATGGCTTGACGAGGTTCATGGAGAGCAAAACGTTGCCACAATAAAATGTTGCATTAATTGCACGTGTCCTTTTACCTAACATGGCATTGGTAATTCTACCAAAATTATTACAGATTTCATAAAATTTCTTGACTTATACTATTTAAGTTAGATCTGGCTTTGATA
>NW_027201188.1:0-12910 GCF_038502225.1 Cherax quadricarinatus
GATTTTATCAATGTTTTGTTATTTTTTAAAAAAATATGCGAAATATTCAAAATTATTTCTGAATTTCAACGAAATTTTAAGGGCTTTTGAAAAATATGTAATATACTTTAAAATGTTGAAAAGGCTCGAAAATTTAAATTCCATCAGTAATTCTGATAAAAAACATTTGAAAACCCATGAATTTTAGCTATCACGTTTATCTGAAAAGTATTCTAAATGCTCCACATCGTCGAAATATGCAGTAAAATATAATTTTACCATATTTTTCGATCTTATCAGTGTTTTGTTATTTTTAAAAAAAATATGCGAAATATTCAAAATTATTTCTGAATTTCACCGAAATATTAAGTGCTTTTGAAAAATATGTAATATACTTTAAAATGTTGAAAAGGCTCGAAAATTTCAATTCCATCAGTAATTCTGATAAAAAAGTTTGAAAATCAATGAATTTTAGCTAAAAAAAATATAACATTTTAGTGTAGTATTGCGTCAATAAATATTTCAAGTATGAAATTCCATGTTTAATTGAAAAATGCTCTAAATGCTGAAAATCGTCGAAATATGCAGTAAAACATCATTTTACAATATTTTTCGATTTTTTGAATGCTTTAGGTATTTTTAAAAATAGCAAAGGCTTTGAAAAAATCGAAAAATATGGTAAAATGATGTTTTACTGCATATTTCGACGATTTGGAACATTTAGTTTTTAGCTAAAGTACATGGATTTTTACACTTGAAATATGTATTGACACAATACTATACTAAAAGGTCATATTTAATTACTTTAAGCATAAAATTCAATTCCATCAGTAATTCTGATGAAAAAGCTTGAAAATCCATGAATTTTAGCAAAAAAATCAGGTTTGTCTGGAAAATGATCTAAATGCTCTAAATCATCGAAATATGCAGTAAAACATCATTTTGCCATATTGGTATTTTTAAAAAAATATAAGAAATATTCAAAATTATCTCTGAATTTCATCGAAATTTTATGGGCTTTTTGGAAAATATGTAATATACTTTACAATGTTGAAAAGGCTCGAAAATTTAAATTACATCAGTAATTCTCATAAAAAAGTTTGAAAACCCATGAATTTTAGCTAAAAAATAACGTTTATCTGAAAAGTGTTCTAAATGCTCCAGATCGTCGAAATATGCAGTAAAATATCATTTTACCATTTTTTTCGATTTTTTTCAATGCTTCAGGTATTTCATATATTTCAGGTATTTCATATGTTTCATATATTTTTTAAAAATACCAAAAGCATTGAAAACATTGAAAAAAATTGCAAAATGATGTTTTGCTGCATATTTCGACGATTTAGAGCATTTAGAACACTTTTCAGACAAACCTGATTTTTTAGCTAAAATTCATGGATTTTCAAGCTTTTTTATCAGAATTACTGATGGAATTGAATTTTATGATGAAAGTAACTTAAATATGACATTTTAGTGTAGTATTGTGTCAATAAATGTTTCAAGTGTGAAATTCCATGTATTTTAGATAAAAAGTAAGGTTTAATTGAAAAGTGCTCTAAATGCTGAAAATCGTCGAAATATGCAGTAAAACATCATTTTACAATATTTTTCGATTTTTTCAATGCTTCAGGTATTTCATGTATTTCAGATATTTAATATATTTCATATATTTATTTAAAAAATACCAAAAGCATTTAAAAAAATGAAAAATATGGCAAAATCATGTTTTACTGCATATTTCGACGATTTAGAGCATTTAGAACACTTTTCAGACAAACCTGATTTTTTGGCTAAAATTCATAGATTTTCAAGCTTTTTTATCAGAATTACTGATGGAATTGAATTTTTTGCTGAAAGTAACTTAAATATAACACTTTAGTGTAGTATTGTGTCAATAAATATTTCAAGTGTGAAATTCCATGTATTTTAGCTAAAAAGTAAGATTTAATTGAAAAGTGCTCTAAATGCTGAAAATCGTCGAAATATGCAGTAAAACATCATTTTACAATATTTTTCGACATTTTCAATGCTTCAGGTATTTTTAAAAATAGCAAAAGATTGAAAAAATCGAAAAATATGGTAAAATGATGTTTTACTGCATATTTCGACGATTTGGAGCATTTAGAGCACTTTTCAAACAAACCTTACTTTTTAGCTAAAGTACATTGATTTTCACACTTGAAATATGTATTGAAACAATACTATACTAAAAAGTCATATTTATGTTACATTAAGCATGAAATTCAATTCCATCGCGACGGGCTGGAGTTTTGAGACTCTATGACCGCGGGTTCAATCCCGGCCGGGGGTATGGTTTAATTCCATCAGTAATTCTGAAAAAAAAGCTTGAAAATCCATGAATTTTAGCTAAAAAATCAGATTTGTCTGGAAAGTGATCTAAATGCTCTAAATCGTCGAAATATGCAGTAAAACATCATTTTGCCATATTTTTCGATTTTTTCAATGCTTTTGGTATTTTTAAAAAATATATGAAATTTTCAAAATTATTTCTGAATTTCATCGAAATTTTATGGGCTTTTCGAAAAATATGTAATATACTTTAAAATGTTGAAAAGGCTCGAAAATTTAAATTCCATCAGTAATTCTCATAAAAAACGTTTGAAAACCC
Organism: Cherax quadricarinatus; assembly: GCF_038502225.1. Classification (NCBI taxonomy): domain Eukaryota; kingdom Metazoa; phylum Arthropoda; class Malacostraca; order Decapoda; family Parastacidae; genus Cherax; species Cherax quadricarinatus. The sequence goes on from NW_027201188.1 coordinate 2,609, forward strand.
ATGAATTTTAGCTAAAAAATCACGTTTATCTGAAAAGTGTTCTAAATGCTCCACATCGTCGAAATATGCACATATCGATTTTATCGTTATTTTTGATAAAAAAAAAAATATGAAATATTCAAAATATTTAAGTGAAAAATATGTAATATATTTTGAAAAGGCCATATTTTTCGATTTTGAATCAATGTTTTTTGTTCTAAATGCTCCACATTTTGCAGTAAAAAAAAATATTTTTGCGTGTTTTGTTATTTTTAAAAAAAATATGCGAAATATTCAAAATTATTTCTGAATTTCACCGAAATTTTAAGGGCTTTTGAAAAATATGTAATATACTTTAAAATGTTGAAAAGGCTCGAAAATTTCAATTCCATCAGTAATTCTGATAAAAAAGTTTGAAAATCAATGAATTTTAGCTAAAAAATCAGGTTTGCCTGAATAGTGTTCTTAATGCTCCAAATCGTCGAAATATGCAGTAAAACATCATTTTACCATATTTTTCGATTTTTTCAATGCTTCAGGTATTTCATATATTTCAGGTATTTAATATATTTCATATATTTTTTTAAAAATACCAATAGCATTGAAAAAATCGAAAAATATTGTAAAATGATGTTTTACTGCATATTTCGACGATTTGAGCATTTAGAACACTTTTCAGACAAACCTGATTTTTTAGCTAAAATTAATGGTTTTTCAAAGTTTTTTATCAGAATTACTGATGGAATTTAATTTTATGCTGAAAGCAACTTAAATATGACATTTTAATGTAGTATTGTGTCAATAAATATTTCAAGTGTGAAATTCCATGTATTAAAGCTAAAAAGTAAATTTTTAATTGAAAAGTGCTCTAAATGCTGAAAATCGTCGAAATATGCAGTAAAACATCATTTTACAATATTTTTCGATTTTTTCAATGCTTCAGGTATTTCATATATTTCAGATATTTAATATATTTCATATATTTATTTAAAAAATACCAAAAGCATTTAAAAAATGAAAAATATGGCAAAATGATGTTTTACTGCATAATTCGACGATGTAGAGCATTTAGAACACTTTTCAGACAAACCTGATTTTTTAGCTAAAATTCATGGATTTTCAAGCATTTTTATCAGAATTACTGATGGAATTGAATTTTTTGCTGAAAGTAACTTAAATATAAGACTTTAGTGTAGTATTGTGTCAATAAATATTTCAAGTGTGAAATTCCATGTATTTTAGCTAAAAAGTAAGATTTAATTGAAAAGTGTTCTAAATGCTGAAAATCGTCGAAATATGCTGTAAAACATCATTTTACAATATTTTTCGACATTTTCAATGCTTCAGGTATTTTTAAAAATAGCAAAAGATTGAAAAAATCGAAAAATATGGTAAAATGATGTTTTACTGCATATTTCGACGATTTGGAGCATTTAGAGCACTTTTCAAACAAACCTTACTTTTTAGCTAAAGTACATGGATTTTCACACTTGAAATATGTATTGAAACAATACTATACTAAAAAGTCATATTTATGTTACATTAAGCATGAAATTCAATTCCATCGCGACGGGCTGGACTTTAGAGACTCTATGACCGCGGGTTCAATCCCGGCCGGGGGTATGGTTTAATTCCATCAGTAATTCTGAAAAAAAAGCTTGAAAATCCATGAATTTTAGCTAAAAAATCAGATTTGTCTGGAAAGTGATCTAAATGCTCTAAATCGTCGAAATATGCAGTAAAACATCATTTTGCCATATTTTTCGATTTTTTCAATGCTTTTGGTATTTTTAAAAAAATATATGAAATATTCAAAATTATTTCTGAATTTCATCGAAATTTTATGGGCTTTTCGAAAAATATGTAATATACTTTAAAATGTTGAAAAGGCTCGAAAATTTAAATTCCATCAGTAATTCTCATAAAAAACGTTTGAAAACCCATGAATTTTAGCTAAAAAATCACGTTTATCTGAAAAGTGTTCTAAATGCTCCACATCGTCGAAATATGCAGTAAAATATAATTTTACCATATTTTTCGATTTTATCAATGTTTTGTTATTTTTAAAAAAAATATGCGAAATATTCAAAATTATTTCTGAATTTCACCGAAATTTTAAGGGCTTTTGAAAAATATGTAATATACTTTAAAATGTTGAAAAGGCTCGAAAATTTAAATTCCATCAGTAATTCTGATAAAAAACGTTTGAAAACCCATGAATTTTAGCTATCACGTTTATCTGAAAAGTGTTCTAAATGCTCCACATCGTCGAAATATGCAGTAAAATATAATTTTACCATATTTTTCGATTTTTTCAGTGTTTTGTTATTTTTAAAAAAAATATGCGAAATATTCAAAATTATTTCTGAATTTCACCGAAATTTTAAGGGCTTTTGAAAAATATGTAATATACTTTAAAATGTTGAAAAGGCTCGAAAATTTCAATTCCATCAGTAATTCTGATAAAAAAGTTTGAAAATCCATGAAATTTAGCTAAAAAATAACGTTTATCTGAAAAGTGTTCTAAATGCTCCAGATCATCGAAATATGCAGTAAAATATAATTTTACCATATTTTTCGATTTTATCAATGTTTTGTTATTTTTAAAAAAAATATGCGAAATATTCAAAATTATTTCTGAATTTCACCGAAATTTTAAGGGCTTTTGAAAAATATGTAATATGCTTTAAAATGTTGAAAAGGCTCGAAAATTCTGAAAAGTGTTCTAAATTCCATCAGTAATTCATATATTCTCATAAAAAAGTTTGAAAATCCATGAATTTTAGCTAAAAAATCAGGTTTGTCTGAATAGTGTTCTTAATGCTCCAAATCGTCGAAATATGCAGTAAAACATCATTTTACCATATTTTTTTATTTTTTCAATGCTTCAGGTATTTCATATATTTCAGGTATTTCATATACTTCATATATTTTTTAAAAATACCAATAGCCTTGAAAAATCGAAAAATATGGCAAAATGATGTTTTACTGCATATTTCGACGATTTAGATCATTTGGAACACTTTTCAGACAAACCTGAATTTTTAGCTAAAATTCATGGATTTTCAAACTTTTTCATCAGAATTACTGATGGAATTGAATTTTATGCTGAAAGTAACTTAAATATAACATTTTAGTGTAGTATTGTGTCAATAAATATTTCAAGTGTGAAATTCCATGTTTAATTGAAAAGTGCTCTAAATGCTGAAAATCGTCGAAATATGCAGTAAAACATCATTTTACAATATTTTTCGATTTTTTGAATGCTTTAGGTATTTTTAAAAATAGCAAAGGCTTTGAAAAAATCGAAAAATATGGTAAAATGATGTTTTACTGCATATTTCGACGATTTGGAACATTTAGAGCAATTTTCAAACAAACCTTAGTTTTTAGCTAAAGTACATGGATTTTTACACTTGAAATATGTATTGACACAATACTATACTAAAAAGTCATATTTAATTACTTTAAGCATAAAATTCAATTCCATCAGTAATTCTGATGAAAAAGCTTGAAAATCCATGAATTTTAGCAAAAAAATCAGGTTTGTCTGGAAAATGATCTAAATGCTCTAAATCATCGAAATATGCAGTAAAACATCATTTTGCCATATTTTTCGATTTTTTCAATGCTTTTGGTATTTTTAAAAAAATATAAGAAATATTCAAAATTATCTCTGAATTTCATCGAAATTTTATGGGCTTTTTGGAAAATATGTAATATACTTTACAATGTTGAAAAGGCTCGAAAATTTCAATTCCATCAGTAATTCTGATAAAAAAGTTTGAAAATCCATGAATTTTATCTGAAAAACAGGTTTGTCTGAAAAGTGTTCTAAATGCTCCATATCGTCGAAATATGCAGTAAAATATCCTTTAACCATTTTTTCGATATTTTCTAATGCTTCAGGTATTTCATATATTTCAGGTATTTCATATATTTCATATATTTTTTAAAAATACCAAAAGCATTGAAAAAATGAAAAATACGGCAAAATGATGTTTTACTGCATATTTCGACGATTTAGAGCATTTAGAACACTTTTCAGACAAACCTGATTTTTTAGCTAAAATTCATGGATTTTCAAGCTTTTTTATCAGAATTACTGATGGAATTGAATTTTATGCTGAAAGTAACTTAAATATGACATTTTAGTGTAGTATTGTGTCAATAAATATTTCAAGTGTGAAATTCCATGTATTTTAGATAAAAAGTAAGGTTTAATTGAAAAGTGCTCTAAATGCTGAAAATCGTCGAAATATGCAGTAAAACATCATTTTACAATATTTTTCGATTTTTTCAATGCTTCAGGTATTTCATATATTTCAGATATTTAATATATTTCATATATTTATTTAAAAAATACCAAAAGCATTTAAAAAAATGAAAAATATGGCAAAATGATGTTTTACTGCATATTTCGACGATTTAGAGCATTTAGAACACTTTTCAGACAAACCTGATTTTTTAGCTAAAATTCATGGATTTTCAAGCTTTTTTATCAGAATTACTGATGGAATTGAATTTTTTGCTGAAAGTAACTTAAATATAACACTTTAGTGTAGTATTGTGTCAATAAATATTTCAAGTGTGAAATTCCATGTATTTTAGCTAAAAAGTAAGATTTAATTGAAAAGTGCTCTAAATGCTGAAAATCGTCGAAATATGCTGTAAAACATCATTTTACAATATTTTTCGACATTTTCAATGCTTCAGGTATTTTTAAAAATAGCAAAAGATTGAAAAAATCGAAAAATATGGTAAAATGATGTTTTACTGCATATTTCGACGATTTGGAGCATTTAGAGCACTTTTCAAACAAACCTTACTTTTTAGCTAAAGTACATGGATTTTCACACTTGAAATATGTATTGAAACAATACTATACTAAAAAGTCATATTTATGTTACATTAAGCATGAAATTCAATTCCATCGCGACGGGCTGGAGTTTTGAGACTCTATGACCGCGGGTTCAATCCCGGCCGGGGGTATGGTTTAATTCCATCAGTAATTCTGAAAAAAAAGCTTGAAAATCCATGAATTTTAGCTAAAAAATCAGATTTGTCTGGAAAGTGATCTAAATGCTCTAAATCGTCGAAATATGCAGTAAAACATCATTTTGCCATATTTTTCGATTTTTTCAATGCTTTTGGTATTTTTAAAAAAATATATGAAATATTCAAAATTATTTCTGAATTTCATCGAAATTTTATGGGCTTTTCGAAAAATATGTAATATACTTTAAAATGTTGAAAAGGCTCGAAAATTTAAATTCCATCAGTAATTCTCATAAAAAACGTTTGAAAACCCATGAATTTTAGCTAAAAAATCACGTTTATCTGAAAAGTGTTCTAAATGCTCCACATCGTCGAAATATGCAGTAAAATATAATTTTACCATATTTTTCGATTTTATCAATGTTTTGTTATTTTTAAAAAAAATATGCGAAATATTCAAAATTATTTCTGAATTTCACCGAAATTTTAAGGGCTTTTGAAAAATATGTAATATACTTTAAAATGTTGAAAAGGCTCGAAAATTTAAATTCCATCAGTAATTCTGATAAAAAACCTTTGAAAACCCATGAATTTTAGCTAAAAAATCACGTTTATCTGAAAAGTGTTCTAAATGCTCCACATCGTCGAAATATGCAGTAAAATATAATTTTACCATATTTTTCGATTTTATCAATGTTTTGTTATTTTTAAAAAAAATATGCGAAATATTCAAAATTATTTCTGAATTTCACCGAAATTTTAAGGGCTTTTGAAAAATATGTAATATACTTTAAAATGTTGAAAAGGCTCGAAAATTTCAATTCCATCAGTAATTCTGATAAAAAAGTTTGAAAATCAATGAATTTTAGCTAAAAAATATATAACATTTTAGTGTAGTATTGTGTCAATAAATATTTCAAGTATGAAATTCCATGTTTAATTGAAAAGTGCTCTAAATGCTGAAAATCGTCGAAATATGCAGTAAAACATCATTTTACAATATTTTTCGATTTTTTGAATGCTTTAGGTATTTTTAAAAATAGCAAAGGCTTTGAAAAAATCGAAAAATATGGTAAAATGATGTTTTACTGCATATTTCGACGATTTGGAACATTTAGTTTTTAGCTAAAGTACATGGATTTTTACACTTGAAATATGTATTGACACAATACTATACTAAAAGGTCATATTTAATTACTTTAAGCATAAAATTCAATTCCATCAGTAATTCTGATGAAAAAGCTTGAAAATCCATGAATTTTAGCAAAAAAATCAGGTTTGTCTGGAAAATGATCTAAATGCTCTAAATCATCGAAATATGCAGTAAAACATCATTTTGCCATATTGGTATTTTTAAAAAAATATAAGAAATATTCAAAATTATCTCTGAATTTCATCGAAATTTTATGGGCTTTTTGGAAAATATGTAATATACTTTACAATGTTGAAAAGGCTCGAAAATTTAAATTACATCAGTAATTCTCATAAAAAAGTTTGAAAACCCATGAATTTTAGCTAAAAAATAACGTTTATCTGAAAAGTGTTCTAAATGCTCCAGATCGTCGAAATATGCAGTAAAATATCATTTTACCATTTTTTTCGATTTTTTTCAATGCTTCAGGTATTTCATATATTTCAGGTATTTCATATGTTTCATATATTTTTTAAAAATACCAAAAGCATTGAAAACATTGAAAAAAATTGCAAAATGATGTTTTGCTGCATATTTCGACGATTTAGAGCATTTAGAACACTTTTCAGACAAACCTGATTTTTTAGCTAAAATTCATGGATTTTCAAGCTTTTTTATCAGAATTACTGATGGAATTGAATTTTATGATGAAAGTAACTTAAATATGACATTTTAGTGTAGTATTGTGTCAATAAATGTTTCAAGTGTGAAATTCCATGTATTTTAGATAAAAAGTAAGGTTTAATTGAAAAGTGCTCTAAATGCTGAAAATCGTCGAAATATGCAGTAAAACATCATTTTACAATATTTTTCGATTTTTTCAATGCTTCAGGTATTTCATGTATTTCAGATATTTAATATATTTCATATATTTATTTAAAAAATACCAAAAGCATTTAAAAAAATGAAAAATATGGCAAAATGATGTTTTACTGCATATTTCGACGATTTAGAGCATTTAGAACACTTTTCAGACAAACCTGATTTTTTGGCTAAAATTCATAGATTTTCAAGCTTTTTTATCAGAATTACTGATGGAATTGAATTTTTTGCTGAAAGTAACTTAAATATAACACTTTAGTGTAGTATTGTGTCAATAAATATTTCAAGTGTGAAATTCCATGTATTTTAGCTAAAAAGTAAGATTTAATTGAAAAGTGCTCTAAATGCTGAAAATCGTCGAAATATGCAGTAAAACATCATTTTACAATATTTTTCGACATTTTCAATGCTTCAGGTATTTTTAAAAATAGCAAAAGATTGAAAAAATCGAAAAATATGGTAAAATGATGTTTTACTGCATATTTCGACGATTTGGAGCATTTAGAGCACTTTTCAAACAAACCTTACTTTTTAGCTAAAGTACATGGATTTTCACACTTGAAATATGTATTGAAACAATACTATACTAAAAAGTCATATTTATGTTACATTAAGCATGAAATTCAATTCCATCGCGACGGGCTGGAGTTTTGAGACTCTATGACCGCGGGTTCAATCCCGGCCGGGGGTATGGTTTAATTCCATCAGTAATTCTGAAAAAAAAGCTTGAAAATCCATGAATTTTAGCTAAAAAATCAGATTTGTCTGGAAAGTGATCTAAATGCTCTAAATCGTCGAAATATGCAGTAAAACATCATTTTGCCATATTTTTCGATTTTTTCAATGCTTTTGGTATTTTTAAAAAAATATATGAAATATTCAAAATTATTTCTGAATTTCATCGAAATTTTATGGGCTTTTCGAAAAATATGTAATATACTTTAAAATGTTGAAAAGGCTCGAAAATTTAAATTCCATCAGTAATTCTCATAAAAAACGTTTGAAAACCCATGAATTTTAGCTAAAAAATCACGTTTATCTGAAAAGTGTTCTAAATGCTCCACATCGTCGAAATATGCAGTAAAATATAATTTTACCATATTTTTCGATTTTATCAATGTTTTGTTATTTTTTAAAAAAATATGCGAAATATTCAAAATTTATTTTAAGGGCTTTTGAAAAATATGTAATATACTTTAAAATGTTGAAAAGGCTCGAAAATTTCAATTCCATCAGTAATTCTGATAAAAAACGTTTGAAAACCCATGAATCTTAGCTATCACGTTTATCTGAAAAGTGTTCTAAATGCTCCACATCGTCGAAATATGCAGTAAAATATAATTTTACCATATTTTTCGATTTTTTCAGTGTTTTGTTATTTTTAAAAAAAATATGCGAAATATTCAAAATTATTTCTGAATTTCACCGAAATTTTAAGGGCTTTTGAAAAATATGTAATATACTTTAAAATGTTGAAAAGGCTCGAAAATTTCAATTCCATCAGTAATTCTGATAAAAAAGTTTGAAAATCCATGAATTTTAGCTAAAAAATCAGGTTTATCTTAATAGTGTTCTTAATGCTCCAAATCGTCGAAATATGCAGTAAAACATCATTTTACCATATTTTTCGATTTTTTCAATGCTTCAGGTATTTCATATATTTCAGGTATTTAATATATTTCATATATTTTTTTAAAAATACCAATAGCATTGAAAAAATCGAAAAATATGGCAAAATGATGTTTTACTGCATATTTCGACGATTTAGAGCATTTAGGACACTTTTCAGACAAACCTGATTTTTTAGCTAAAATTCGTGGATTTTCAAGCTTTTTTATCAGAATTACTGATGGAATTTAATTTTATGCTGAAAGTAACTTAAATATGACATTTTAGTGTAGTATTGTGTCAATAAATATTTCAAGTGTGAAATTCCATGTATTTTAGATAAAAAGTAAGGTTTAATTGAAAAGTGCTCTAAATGCTGAAAATCGTCGAAATATGCAGTAAAACATCATTTTACAATATTTTTCGATTTTTTCAATGCTTCAGGTATTTCATATATTTCAGATATTTAATATATTTCATATATTTATTTAAAAAATACCAAAAGCATTTAAAAAATGAAAAATATGGCAAAATGATGTTTTACTGCATATTTCGACGATTTAGAGCATTTAGAACACTTTTCAGACAAACCTGATTTTTTAGCTAAAATTCATGGATTTTCAAGCTTTTTTATCAGAATTACTGATGGAATTGAATTTTTTGCTGAAAGTAACTTAAATATAACACTTTAGTGTAGTATTGTGTCAATAAATATTTCAAGTGTGAAATTCCATGTATTTTAGCTAAAAAGTAAGATTTAATTGAAAAGTGCTCTAAATGCTGAAAATCGTCGAAATATGCTGTAAAACATCATTTTACAATATTTTTCGACATTTTCAATGCTTCAGGTATTTTTAAAAATAGCAAAAGATTGAAAAAATCGAAAAATATGGTAAAATGATGTTTTACTGCATATTTCGACGATTTGGAGCATTTAGAGCACTTTTCAAACAAACCTTACTTTTTAGCTAAAGTACATGGATTTTCACACTTGAAATATGTATTGAAACAATACTATACTAAAAAGTCATGTTTATGTTACATTAAGCATGAAATTCAATTCCATCGCGACGGGCTGGACTTTAGAGACTCTATGACCGCGGGTTCAATCCCGGCCGGGGGTATGGTTTAATTCCATCAGTAATTCTGAAAAAAAAGCTTGAAAATCCATGAATTTTAGCTAAAAAATCAGATTTGTCTGGAAAGTGATCTAAATGCTCTAAATCGTCGAAATATGCAGTAAAACATCATTTTGCCATATTTTTCGATTTTTTCAATGCTTTTGGTATTTTTAAAAAAATATATGAAATATTCAAAATTATTTCTGAATTTCATCGAAATTTTATGGGCTTTTCGAAAAATATGTAATATACTTTAAAATGTTGAAAAGGCTCGAAAATTTAAATTCCATCAGTAATTCTCATAAAAAACGTTTGAAAACCCATGAATTTTAGCTAAAAAATCACGTTTATCTGAAAAGTGTTCTAAATGCTCCACATCGTCGAAATATGCAGTAAAATATAATTTTACCATATTTTTCGATTTTATCAATGTTTTGTTATTTTTAAAAAAAATATGCTAAATATTCAAAATTATTTCTGAATTTCACCGAAATTTTAAGGGCTTTTGAAAAATATGTAATATACTTTAAAATGTTGAAAAGGCTCGAAAATTTAAATTCCATCAGTAATTCTGATAAAAAA
>NW_027201189.1:0-12909 GCF_038502225.1 Cherax quadricarinatus
GCAATGTGGCAGATGTTGCAAGTATATGGAATAGGTGGTAAGTTATTAAATGCTGTAAAGAGTTTTTATGAGGATAGTGAGGCTCAGGTTAGGGTGTGTAGAAGAGAGGGAGAATACTTCCCGGTAAAAGTAGGTCTTAGACAGGGATGTGTAATGTCACCATGGTTGTTTAATATATTTATAGATGGGGTTGTAAAAGAAGTAAATGCTAGGGTGTTCGGGAGAGGGGTGGGATTAAATTATGGGGAATCAAATTCAAAATGGGAATTGACACAGTTACTTTTTGCTGATGATACTGTGCTTATGGGAGATTCTAAAGAAAAATTGCAAAGGTTAGTGGATGAGTTTGAGAATGTGTGTAAAGGTAGAAAGTTGAAAGTGAACATAGAAAAGAGTAAGGTGATGAGGGTATCAAATGATTTAGATAAAGAAAAATTGGATATCAAATTGGGGAGGAGGAGTATGGAAGAAGTGAATGTTTTCAGATACTTGGGAGTTGACGTGTCGGCGGATGGATTTATGAAGGATGAGGTTAATCATAGAATTGATGAGGGAAAAAAGGTGAGTGGTGCGTTGAGGTATATGTGGAGTCAAAAAACGTTATCTATGGAGGCAAAGAAGGGAATGTATGAAAGTATAGTAGTACCAACACTCTTATATGGATGTGAAGCTTGGGTGGTAAATGCAGCAGCGAGGAGACGGTTGGAGGCAGTGGAGATGTCCTGTCTAAGGGCAATGTGTGGTGTAAATATTATGCAGAAAATTCGGAGTGTGGAAATTAGGAGAAGGTGTGGAGTTAATAAAAGCATTAGTCAGAGGGCAGAAGAGGGGTTGTTGAGGTGGTTTGGTCATTTAGAGAGAATGGATCAAAGTAGAATGACATGGAAAGCATATAAATCTATAGGGGAAGGAAGGAGGGGTAGGGGTCGTCCTCGAAAGGGTTGGAAAGAGGGGGTAAAGGAGGTTTTGTGGGCGAGGGGCTTGGACTTCCAGCAAGCGTGCATGAGCGTGTTAGATAGGAGTGAATGGAGACGAATGATACTTGGGACCTGACGATCTGTTGGAGTGTGAGCAGGGTAATATTTAGTGAAGGGATTCAGGGAAACCGGTTATTTTCATATAGTCGGACTTGAGTCCTGGAAATGGGAAGTACAATGCCTGCACTTTAAAGGAGGGGTTTGGGATATTGGCAGTTTGGAGGGATATGTTGTGTATCTTTATATGTGTATGCTTCTAGACTGTTGTATTCTGAGCACCTCTGCAAAAACAGTGATAATGTGTGAGTGTGGTGAAAGTGTTGAATGATGATGAAAGTATTTTCTTTTTGGGGATTTTCTTTCTTTTTTGGGTCACCCTGCCTCGGTGGGAGACGGCCGACTTGTTGAAAAAAAAAAAAAAAAAAAAAAAAAAAAAAAAAAAAAAAAAAAAAAAAAAAAAAAAAAAAAATATATATAATATATATATATATATATATATATATATATTTATATATATATATATAATATATATATATATATATATATATATATATATATATATATATATATATATATTATATATATGCTGTCTGTCTGTCTCTGTATGTCTCTGTCTCTCTCTCTCTCTCTCTCTCTCTCTCTCTCTCTCTCTCTCTCTCTCTCCCTCTCTCTCCCATTATTTACAATGTGTATTTTCAAGGTTACATTAAGAGCTCCTACCATTATTTACAATGAAATTTTACCTACATCAGCTCCTTTTAAAGCCTTTTTATTGTTAAAACAAATGCAAATAGTAAAAAATGGTGAAGCTGGTGAAATTTGTGTGCCAGTGATTTTATTTATTCAGCAAACTTTATTTCATCAATATCAGTATTCTGGACGAATAGTTCAAGACTAGAATCATGCTGGGAGTGAATGATCTCAGATAAAGTTATGATCTTGAGAAGTTTAGTGCTGGAGTGTATTTGCTGTCTGTTGCCCGTCTTGTTGTATAGAAGCTGTCCACACGGTGTAGCGAAGTGTGTATGTGGGAGTGGGATGATGTGTGTGTGTGTGTGTGTGTGTGTGTGTGTGTGTGTGTGTGTGTGTGTGTGTGTGTGTGTGTGTGTGTGTGTTTGTGTGTATATGTGGACTGACCAACATGTTCTCTGCTACAAGTGGTTCCAGGGGTCTAGTCTCGGCTCCTGGCCCTGCCTCTTCGTTAGCCGCTGTAGGAATCGTTCTCTGCTGTTTTCGAGAGTCTTAGCTAACCTCTTCTTTAAGCTTTGTATGGATCCTGCCTCTTCCTTACCACTGTCCAGGTCGTTCCACTTCGTAGCTACTCCAAGACTGACGGAAAATAATCCTAGCATCTCTGTGACTCATCTGTGTTTCAACTTCCTGTTGCGCACTCGTGCTCCTGTTTCCCATCTCTAAAACAATCTGTCTCTATCTATCTTATCTATTCCTCTCGGTACTTTGCATACTGTTATCATACAAAGGAATAATAATCTGGAGACCAAACCCGTTACACAGTTCACTCTCTCCTTGCTTCAATAGCCTTATCGTACCTCTTCTTTAAGTTATGCATGGATCCTGCCTCTACCACCCCACAGTGGAAGGAGTATTTAAAATCATTTCTAAGCAATACGTGAGGAAAGCAACAAGAGTGAAGGCAGAAGATGATCCATTCAGACCTGGTCATGTTTTCTCACAAAATGAATAGTCATCACAGAGAATCAAGAGGAGGAAGCTGTTATATGCTACTAAACTTTGAGTACTTTGTGGAAAGGTGAAATGGGGAAAGAAAAGGAGTAGATAAGTAACATTAAATTAGACTGCAGAAGTAAGGCTTATAATGTCATGAGAAACTTCCTAAATGAAATGAAATAACAAAGGGAATCTGACAGTAGAACTCTGGAAGAAATGATGGGGAGAGGAAAGTTAAAGTGCCAAGAGGAAAATGAAAGATTTCTATCATACATGAAGAAAAGGACCAGGAAAACTATGTAAGTCAAGCGTTTAACCAAGTATGTAGAGAGACCAACGGCACGAACAACAAGACTTAGAAAATACATTCAGTAGAGCGAACTAAAATAAAATTATAGAGTTTGAAACAAATACATATTAAGAAAGGAAGCTGGGAGAGTTGGAAAGTACATAAAATATTGATGTTATGATTCAATATCAAAAGTAGATACAGTATTAAAAGTAGATACAGTATTAAAAGTAGATACAGTATTAAAAGTAGATACAGTATTAAAAATAGATACAGTATTAAAAGTAGATACAGTATTAAAAATAGATACAGTATTAAAAATGGATACAGTATTAAACGTGGATACAGTATTAGAAGTGGATACAGTATTAGAAGTGGATACAGTATTAGAAGCCAAAATTGAGCCAAAGCTGCTGCAAGGCCATAAAAAATAAAATAAAAACTACAATGATGGTGCAAGTGATAAAGTTAAGGAAGGAAGAAGAGAGACTGATGGAAAAATAAGAGAGAAGGATCGATAATGCTTAGGAAATAACTGACAGAGGTATTGAAGAAGGTTGTGGAACTGTCGTTAGAACAGTGTTCAGGGTACGGGACGCTTTCAATATAACGAAAGAAAAAAATATTAGACTTATAGATAAGCTGGACTGAACAAGAGCAATAGAAGCAGACAATATATGTTCGTGGATGCCGAGAGAAGGGGTACAAAAACCATGAGTATTTAACACAGTGTGTTAATATATCGAATTTTCTCATTTATCAAGGGGTGAAAAAGTAAGCCAGTGGAAGGCCTTCGTCAGATAACCAAAGACCGCAGCGGCGGGTCATGACTAAGACCTGCGTCAGGAAACGCTTCTCCTTTTTCCTGGCAAACCATATCATACCTCACTTAACCTAACCTAAGGGGCAAAATATCTATTTGATAAAATAACAAAGGTATTTATCCAGTTTTTTCAGTCAGGACAGCTGACAGAAATTTGGAAAAACCCCGATTTTGTCCACTTTCTCCCCCCCCCCCCGCCAAAAAAAAAAAATGGTGAACAGAAAAGAAACTACGAATTATCGGCCCATATCTCTAACATGTTTGCTGTTAAAAGTTCTGTTAAAAATTAAAAAGAAGGAAATATAAGAGCACTTGGACACGGCAGTTCTTCATAAAAAAAAAAAGCATGGATTTAAGACTTGATAATCATGCCTTTGAATTTGCTGGATTTCTATGATTTAGTCACAGATATAAGACAATAAAGACGGCTTTACGGATTCCATCTTCTTGGGCCCGTACTATAAAGCATTTGATACAGTACCATACAAGAGATTAGTCCCAATATTAGAGAAACCAGCGGGGCTATGAAGGAGGGTGCTGCAGTTGGCCAGGAAGTACCTGAATGATAGAAAGCATTGAATATGAGTGAGGTATAAGGCATTAGGTTTGGGAGAAAGAAACAAGTGAGGTCCTGCAAGGATCATTACTAGAACCTCCACTGTTTTTAGAATATGAAAGTTAAGATACATGTGCAACATCTGGATATCTTTATTGTAGACGTTTCGCCATCCAGTGGCTTTATCAATACAGATTCTAGGACATAATAGGAAGACAGTAGAACTATATACAAAAGATGAGGTAATCAGTCCCTCGGCCTTGGAGTTAGTGTTCACAGCATCGTGGTGGAGGAGAATCTGGAGCAAAGACAAGAAGACTGGCGGTTATATAGGCGTCAGTGGATAGGGACGGGCAGCAGACGAGGGCAAAGTCACTGGTAGGCGGGATTCCCCAGTGGAAGTAGGTCCTTCCCAAAGAGATGGGTTAGTTGCAGCAGCCGTGAAGAAGGTCTTGTAGATGTCCTCTGAATATGTGAATGATTTATCAGAGGAGACCGAGTGTATGTGTCTGTGGATAATGTAAAACAAATTGAACTGCAGATTTTATTTATTTTTATGCTGTTCAAGAATAATGTAGTTTGTGATAAAGCATTGTTAGGCACAAAAGAAAGCCACTAGTATGCAAAATATATTTCGGGCAACGACAACGGGAGAGGGCAGTGATAAATTTCCGGAAGACCCAAAACACTACATATCTCTTCTAACAAGCCATTTGTCGAGTTCAGTCCTAACATATGTAGGATCATGCAAACTGGAGGTGAGAGACAGACTGGACACATTACACAATGTGCAGAGAGATGCAATAAATAAATAAAATTGAGACAAACTTAAAGGAAAAATGTAGCGCCAAGCATATCACCTTAAATCACATAGACTGTGTAACATTAGTGGCATGTGCAATGAAACGAACCTCAGAATAGCATTCAGGAACTTTAACAAAGAATCCTTCCGAAACCTGAATAAGTAGCCTCTGCAAAGAGCCCATACCTGGGAAACATTCGAAAACTCGAGAAAGTGGGAAAGTCTGCACTCAGGCTTGTACTAGAAATGAGAAAGATGGAAGATGACGCAAGATGGGCGCGACAAGATAATATTTTTCCAAGGGTCCTGAGAGGGTGAGCAAAAGAACTGAGTGTGCTGATAGCAAAACTTCAAGTTTAAAGAAACAGGACCACTGACAGAGGTGTAGAAGACAGTAAATGCAGTCCCATTCAGAAAGGAGACAAATAGGCAGCGTTAAACTACCGGACCAGTGTCACTGATAGGTATAGAAGGAAAGTCACGGAGAAGATTATAAGGATAACAGTGACGGAGCACCTAGAAAGGAGTGCATCTATACATGACAGCCAGTACAGCTTCAAGGATGGAAAATCCTGAGTCAAAAACCTACGGGAGTTCTAAGACAAGGTAACAGAAGTAAGACAGGAGGGCTTATGATGTGTAGATTGCATTTTGTTGGACTGTAAGAAGAGTTTTGTCACAGTGCCACACAAGAAACTGGTGCAAAAGCTAGAGGAGCCGGCAGGAATAATAGGAAAAGCAATGCAATGGATCAAGGATACCTGACCGGAAGGAAACACTGAGTGATGATACGTGACGAGGCCTCAGAAAGGGCGCATGTATCGAGGGGGGTTCCGAAAAGGTCAATCTTAGGGCCAGTGCTCTTTCTTGCATATGTGAATGACTTGACAGAAGGGATGAAGTCGAAGGTGTCCCTGTTCTTAGACGACGTGAAACTGTGGAGAATACAAGTGGACGGTGACCAGGAATGGCTACAATGACATTTGGACAGACTTCAGGCCTGGTGTGACAAATGGCTCCTGAAGAGGTTAACCCCCCTCCCGTCAAGCCTGAAAATAGCATTTTGACATCTAAGTAAGGAGTCATTCACGATACCGTACACCGTATACGTCAGGCACATATTGGAGTATGCAGCACCAGTATGGAAGCCATACCTGGTAAAACTCTTCAAGAAATTGGAGAAAGTGCATAAGTTTGCAATAAGACTAGTCCCGGAGCTAAGAGGTATGTCTTATGAGGACAAGTTAAGGGAACTCAACCTGACAACACTGGAAGATATGTTAACGAGGTATAAAATACTCAGAGGCATTGACAGAGTGGACAGGGCCAGAATGTTCCAGAGATGGGACACAGCAGCAATGGGTCACAACTGGAATTTAAAAATTCAGATGGGCCATAGGTATGTTAGGAAGTATTTCTTTAGCCAAAGTGATGCCATGAAGTGGAACAATCTGGAGAGTGAAGTAGAGAAGGCAGGATCCATACATGGCATTAAGAAAAGGTATAATAAGGCACCTGGAGGAGGGAGAGAGTGACCTAATAGTGACTAGCGAAGAGGCGGGGGCAATGAGCTGTGAATCGACCCCTCTAAACACTTATAGATGAGTACATAAAGGTGAGTAAAGACACACACACACACACATACACTCACACACACACACACACACACACACACACACACACACACACACACACACAAATGGTATACAAATGCCGATGGAATAACAAACAAGTATGAGGAGTGGCACAAAAGAATCAAGGAGACATCCCCAGACATAATAGCACTCACAGAAACAAAACTCACCAGAACAATAACAGATTCAATCTTTTCATCCGGATATCAAATCCTCAGGAAAGACAGAGGGAGGAGAGGGGGAGGAGGAGTTGCACTGCTCATTAAAAACCAGTGGGGTTTTGAGAAAATGGAAGGAATGGATGGCACGGGCGAAAGGGACTACTTAAAAGGAACAATCCAGTCTGAGGGACATAAGGTGATAATTGCAGTAATGTACAACCCACCACAGAACTGCAGGAGGCCAAGAGAAGAATACGATGAGAGCAACAGAGCAATGATCGACACACTAGTCTAGGTGGCCAGGAGAGCACACATGGGGGAAGCAAAGTTACTAGTTATGGGTGATTTCAATCACAAGGAGATTGACTGGGAAAACCTGGAGCCCCATGGGGGTCCCGAAACATGGAGAGCCAAGATGATGGATGTGGTACTGGAAAACCTCATGCATCAACATGTTAGAGACACTACCAGAGAGAGAAGAGAGGATGAACCAGCAAAACTGGACCTTGTATTCACCTTGAGTAGTTCGGACATCGAGGGTATCATGTATGAAAAGCCCCTGGGAGCTAGTGATCATGTGGTTCTGTGCTTCGACTACATAGTTGAGCTCCAAGTGGAGAGAGTAGCCAGAATAGGCTGGGAAAAATCAAACTACAAAAGGGGGAACTACTCAGGCATGAGGAACTTCCTTCAAGACATTCAGTGGGAGAGGGAACTGACAGGAAAACCAGTACAAGAAATGATGGACTATGTGGCAACAAAATGCAAGGAGGCAGAGGAAAGGTTTGTTCCCAAGGGAAACAGAAATAATCGGAAGAACAGAACGAGTCCTTGGTTCACCCAAAGGTGTAGGGAGGCAAAAACTAGGTGTACTAGAGAATGGAAAAGGTACAGAAGACAGAGAACTCGGGAAAATAAAGAAATTAGCCGAAGAGCCAGAAACGAATATGCACAGATAAGAAGGGAGGCTCAAAGACAATACGAAAATGACATAGCATCGAAAGTCAAGACTGACCCGAAGCTGTTGTACAGCCACATCAGGAGGAAAACAACAGTCAAGGACCAGGTAATCAGACTGAGGAAGGGTGATGGGGAATTCACAAGAAACGACCGGGAGGTATGTCAGGAGATCAACACAAGATTTAAAGAAGTATTTACAGTGGAAACCAGTAGGACTCCAGGAAATCAGAGCAGGGGGGTGCAGCAGCAAGTGCTGGATGAGGTACATATAACCAAGGAGGAGGTGAAGAAGCTGCTATGCGAACTTGACACCTCAAAGGCGGTGGGACCAGACAACATCTTTCTGTGGGTCCTTAAAGAGGGAGCAGAGATATTGTGTGTACCGTTAACAAAGATCTTCAACACATCATTTGAAACTGGGCAACTCCCCGAGGTATGGAAGATGGCAAATGTAGTCCCAATTTTTAAAAAGGGAGACAGACATGAGGCACTAAACTACAGACCAGTATCACTAACGTGTATAGTATGCAAGGTCATGGAGAAGATCATCAGGAGGAGAGTGGTGGAGCACCTGGAAAGAAACAAGTGTATAATTGACAACCAGCATGGTTTCAGGGAGGGAAAATCCTGTGTCACAAACCTATTAGAGTTTTTTAGACAAGGTGACAGAAGTAAGACAAGAGAGAGAGGGGTTACTGCAAAAGCTAGAGGATCAAGCACACATAACAGGAAAGGCACTGCAATGGATCAGAGAATACCTGACAGGGAGGCAACAACGAGTCATGGTACGTGACGAGGTGTCAGAGTGGGCGCCTGTGACAAGGGGGGTTCCACAGGGGTCAGTCCTAGGACCTGTGCTGTTCTTGGTATATGCGAATGACATAACGGAAGGGATAGACTCAGAAGTGTCCTTGTTTGCGGAGTGATATGAAGTTAATGAGAAAAATCAAATCGGATGAGGATCAGGCAGGACTACAAAGAGACCTGGACAGGCTACAAGCCTGGTCCAGCAACTGGCTCCTTGAGTTTAACCCTGCCAAATGCAAAGTCATGAAGATTGGGGAAGGGCATAGAAGACCGCAGACACAATATAGTTTAGATGGCCAAAGTCTGCAAACCTCACTCAAGGAAAAAGATCTGGGGGTGAGTACAACACCGAGCATATCTCCTGAGGCGCACATCAATCAGATAACTGCTGCAGCATACGGGCGCCTGGCAAACCTACGGATAGCGTTCCGATACCATTTACGTCAGGCCCATACTGGAGTATGCAGCACCAGTTTGGAATCCACACCTAGTCAAGCACGTCAAGAAATTAGAGAAAGTGCAAAGGTTTGCAACAAGACTAGTCCCAGAGCTACGGGGATTGTCCTACGAAGAAAGGTTGAGGGAAATCGGCCTGACGACACTGGAGGCCAGGAGGGTCAGGGGAGACATGATAACGACATATAAATACTGCGCGGAATAGACGATGTGGACAAAGACGGGATGTTCCAGAGATGGGACACAGACTCAAGAGGTCACAATTGGAAGTTGAAGACTCAGATGAATCAAAGGGATGTTAGGAAGTATTTCTTCAGTCATAGAGTAATCAAGCCGTGGAATAGCCTAGAAAGTGAAGTAGTGGAGGCGGGAACCATACATAGTTTTAAGGAGAGGTATGATAAAGCTCATGGAGCAGGGAGAGAGAGGACCTAGTAGCAATCAGTGAAGAGGCGGGGCCAGGAGCTATGAATCGACCCCTGCAACCACAAATAGGTGAGTACAAATAGGCGAGTACACACACACAATCCTGAGAATAGCGTTCCGATACCTCAGTAAGGAATCGTTCAAAACTCTGTACACCGTGTACGTCAGGCCCATACTGGAGTATGCAGCACCAACTTGGAACCCACACCTGGTCAAGCATGTCAAGAAATTAGAGAAAGTGCAAAGGTTTGCGACAATGTTGGTTCCAGAGCTAAGGGGAATGTCCTACGAAGAAAGGTTAAGGGAAATCGGACTGACAACACTGGAGGACAGGAGGGTTAGGGAAGACATGATAGCGACATACAAAATACTGCGAGAAATTGACAAGGTGAACGAGACAGGATGTTCCAGAGATGGGACACAGCAATAAGGGGTCACAATTGGAAGTTGAAGACTCAGATGATTATTATTATTATTATTATTATTATTATTAATGTTGCAGAGTTCGACACAGAGTCAATAACCACCAAGAAAGACTGCATACTGGGCGGGGTGAGGCGCGTGGACAAGCCTTTAAAATGGTCTCAGTTTTGTACTCTACTGATCTCATAGCAGTAAATAGGTACCTGAGTTTTATTCGACTCTTATATGCAGTGTATTGAGGATGGTCTTTAAAAAGAGCTGAGAAAGGATAACTGCTTATTAAAGGAGCTTCGTTACATCGTCATATAAAACCTGTGGCTAGGAATATAAACCTCGTAATTATTGTATTACGTTCGTAGAAAAGCACTAAACCCGCAGAATCTAAGCTGCAAGGAAGGAAAAGTTTGCTCCAGTTCCTTGAATCAAGAGTTCTTTATTAAGACCCCCTACGGTAAACACGTAATCTCGGATGGTGGAAGAATTCCCTCAAAATATTGAGTTTCTGTATCAGTGTGCTATCCAAAGATGGTATCCCTATATCCCATAACCCCAGCCCCATCTACCTCAACGCACACAGGAGGCATATCAGTTGATCCTCTAAACCCTTATGAGGCAGTGAAGCTTCAGACCAGGAAATTAATTGCTCAACCTTCTCGAAAGATCCAGGAGCTAGAACTCAACACCTTGAAGGCTTCTCAAGGGAAGTGCATTATTATCATTATTATCATTATTATCATTCATGATCTTGATAAGAATAAAAATAATAATGATTATAAATAAAATAATATTAATGATATTAATAGCAATGATAATAAAATTAACAATAATAATAATAATAATAATAATAATAATAATAATAATAATAATAATAATAATAATAATAATAATAATAATAATAATAATAATAATAACAAAAATAACAAGAAAAATAATGATGCAAGAAGATGCAAGAGTGCCAGAAGTCTTAACCAACCACTGGCAAGACGTCTGGCACTTGCAGCATATTATTCACCAAAGGCTCAGGAGCTATAGATCAAGAGCTGTAATAATCTGAGTCTTCCTCAAAGTAACATGCATCAACACTGATGGTTTGATTCTGATCGTTTGAGGCATTCTCCAATTATCCTACACAAAGCGATATGCCAGTTTTCTACGTTCATTAAGTAAACTCCAGACCACTTACCGCACATAATACACTATTTAGTTTACACTTAAAAGAATTGTTAAATTAACACAACGTGATAACAGTGTACACTAGAGCTAGATGTTACAAGCCCAGCATAACATATATATCAAATTATAGATTAATTACATTATCTGTGTGATATCTTGGTAAAGCCTCTTGTGTTTGAGTTTAAAAAAATCAATAACAGTGTATACTAAAGATGGTTCAGATTGTTAAGAGTGTGTGTAATTGGTAGTATATCAATTTTACTGTTAAATTACAGTTGTGAAATTTCATAAACTAAGTTAGGTACAAGGACACAGGTGCAATAATGTTATAGCTAGGTATCCAGTCATAACAAAAGTTAACTAAACCAGTAAACTGACAAATATATATATACGTATATATTAACATTGTTTATCAATTCTTCTCTAATGATACATCAGCGATGCAGATTAGATAAAACTAACATATTTTTCAGATTAGGTACAGCTGACATATTTTTTTGAGTTTAACAAGTCTAAAAGTAATATGGATATACTACCAATTACAAATTCTATTAAGAATCTCAGCTTTCTTCTCTGTAGGATATGTTATTATTGAATTAGGAAATCAGGAGTCGGTCTTGAGTTTTACGACTCTCTGATCGCGGGTTCTATCCCCACCCGAGATATGGTTTATTACTGAAATTTTTAAGCCAAACACAAGAGGCTTTACCAAGTTATCATACAGAAATAAAATGTGATTAGTTTATAACTTTCGCCAGAGAACACCTGCTAATAATTACATGAATATTTTCCTAAATACTTTGTATTGTCAATATAAATTTGAAGCTGATCGAATGAGGCATTCTAGAGATATAATCCAGTGCCAGAGAGGAAAAAGAAATTTTAGGCAACCACTATAAGGCATTCTTTTGGGCATACTTAACTGCTATAGCTATGAACTATCAGTCAAAGTGCAACCCAAGGAAGATGTCCCTAAATCCTATAACCTCAGTCCCATCTACCTCAACACGCAAATCTAACGCCGCATTTAATAAAAATATGTATGTATTATTTTTTTTGGGGTGCTTATGTATGCATGTATGCTCAACTCAATGTATTCATACTCACTTATATGTACTCACCTTTACGTGGTTGCATTGGTCGAGTCTCAGCTTCTGGTCCCTCCTTCTCGCTCGTCCTTGGTTCGAGAGCCTTATCGTACATCTTCCTGAAGGTATTTGTGGATACCATCTCCACTACTTCATTCTCCTGGACGTTTCACTTCCTAACTATTCTAAGGAAGAAGAAATACTTCCTAACATCCCTGTGACTCACCTGTGTTTTCTACTTCCAGCTGCGACCTTGTGTTCTTGTTTTCCATCTCGAAACCAGTCTGTCCCTATCCACCTATCAATTCCTTCAGTATTTTGCACATACTTATCATAGCTTCCCTATTAATTCTCTCCTACAGTGTTATCATGAAAAGTTCCCTTAACCTTTCTTCATAGGGGCTCCGGGACTAGTCTCGTTATAAACCTCTGCACTTTCTCCAAATTTTTGATATGCTTAACCAGGCATGGGTTATATACTGGTACTAAATGCTACAATATGTACACTCTCTTGAATGACATCTTACTTTTGGTTTTCTAAAGCTAATCATGAGTTATTTGGTCAATATGCGCGTAGGTGATATGCTCAGTATAATACCCTCCCCAAGATCCTTCTCCTTGAGTAAGGTTCGAAGCCTTGAACTT
>NW_027201190.1:0-12892 GCF_038502225.1 Cherax quadricarinatus
GAAGAGAAGGTGCAGAGGTTGGTGAACGAGTTTGGAAGGGTATATATAAGAAGGAAATTAAAGAGTAAGGTGATGAAGATAACAAATTTAGGTTATGAAGGATTGGATATCAGATTGGAGGGAGGAAGTATAGAGGAAGTGAATGTATTCAGATACATGGGAGTGGACCTGTCAGTAGATGGGTCTCTGAAAGACAAAGTGAATAATAGAATTCAAAAAAAGATGAGTGGAGCACTGAGGAGTCTGTGGAGATAGAGTACATTAACCATGGAAGCAAAAAGGGGAATGTATGAGAGTATAGTGGTACAAGTGCTCTTATATGGTTGTGAAGCGTGGGTGGTGAATGCTGCAACAAGAAGAAGGCTGGAGACAGTGATGTCATGTCTGAGGGCAACGTATGGTGTGAATATAATGCAGATAATCCGTAGCTTGGAGATTAGAAGGCGTGGGGTTTCTAAAAGTATTATCCAGAGGGGAGAGGAAGGGTTGTTGAGGTGGTTTGGACATTTAGAGAGGACAGAACAAACTAGAATGACTTGGAGGACATATAGATCCGTAATGGAAGGAAGGCAGGGCAGGGGTCATCCTAAGAAAGGTCGGAGGGAGAGGGTAAAGGAGGTTTTGTGTGCGAGGAGCTTGGGCTTCCAGCAAGCATGTGTGAGCGTGTTAGGAGCGAGTGGAGACAAATGTTACCAAAGTAACATTTATGAAGGAATTTCGGAAAACCGGCAAGCCGGACTTGAGTCTTGGAGGTGGGAAGTACAGTGCCTGCACTCTGAAAGATGGGTTGTGAGAGGTGTAGGCACAGTGATAGAGTGAATGATGATGAAAGTGTTTCTTCTTTTTCGGGTCACCCTGTGGAGAAAATTTCTCCAGGAGGAGGGGGGTTTTTAGCCCCTTTCAGCCCCTTTAAGCCCTCTGAGGGACTCAGCCTTCCAGAGGGGCTGATATCGTCTAGTTTCTTGGTCAACACTTTTAGAACACGTGTTCATACCCGGGCACGCCAGTAAGTCACGTCATGGCTCACCAGTGTTGCAACCATAGTGTGGTTTAATAAGAGAAAATCGATCTCTTACCTTAGCAGGACAATTAAGGAAAATCCTGCACCCACTTTATTACCATGTTAAAGATAGCATGAATTGTCTCTGCCCAGACAGCAAGAATCAAGCATTCTGCATTGCTTCATGGTGGAAGTTTGGCAAGCAAGGGAAATATGCTTGATCGGCACGCCAAGGCGAAGGAGGCGCTGCAGGTCAGATTGCTCTAAACCCTGCAAGAGGAAACATTAATGCCGGGATAACGAACAAAGAACACTGATCCGTGTGTTTTTGTGTATCAAGATAACCCCCATTCACTGTGTTTTACAGAGAAGTGTGCGCAGCTTCCTGTAGTGACATTAAGGTGAATTTAAAACGATTGAAAGACAAAGCAGTGTCGTATACCTAGTGTACTGAGAACTATCTTCATAGACTAGTGCACCGAGACACTATTCTAAAAGCAAGACACCGATACCCAGGTATGTTTGCTTTGACGTATGTTAGTTCAGTTGACTGCGCAATTGAGAACTAATGTACGATCTAGGTAGGTTACCATAAACTCAACGGGCAGGTTTTTTAGCCCAACACAAATGAGTATAAGGCTTTCGTCGGTATTCAGTTATTCAATGAAATACTGACACAACACCCCTAGGGGTAATTATAGTTATAAGCGCTTGTCCCCTTCAGCCACGTGGTCGTGGAACATCTGTCTTACATCGAAGGTGTCCATCGTCAGAGGCTGCGATTGGGCAGAGACAACTAGAAAGCTAAGTATCCACATTATTAATACAGAGTTACTTTGTTCTACAAGTTTACTTAACCATAATTTGGTGAGCCAATTTTACCACACACACTGTCTTGGTGGGTAACGGCCGAGATGTTAATATATATATATATATATATATATATATATATATATATATATATATATATATATATATATATATTCCATGGAGAAGTGGAACAGAATTCTTCCTCCATAAGCCATGCGTGTCGTGAGAGGCAACTAAAATACCGGGAGCAATGGGCTTGTAACCCCTTCTTCTGCATAAATTGCTGAATTTAAAAAAGAAAAACTTTCAATTTTCTTTTTAGGTCACCCTGCCACTGTGGGATGTAGCCCGTTTGTTGATTATATATATATATATATAAATATATATATATATAAATATATATATATATATATATATATATATATATATATATTACCTGGAGGTTAATCCGGGGATCACCGCCCCCGCGGCCCGGTCCATGACCAGGCCTCCCGATGGATCAGGGCCTGATCAACTAGGCTGTTACTGCTGGCCGCACGCAGTCCAACGTACGAGCCACAGCCCGGCTGATCCGGCACTGACTTTAGGTATCTGTCCAGCTCTCTCTTGAAGGCAGCCAGGGGTTTATATATATATATATATATATATATATATTAATATATATTATATATATATATATATATATATATATATATATATATATATATATATATATATATATATATATATATATGTGCCAAATAGGCAGAACTTGCGATCTTGGCTTAAATAGCAACGCTCATCTTGCCATATAACAAGTGAAAATTTGTGTATGCAATAATTTCGCCCAAATCATTGTGAACCTAACGATAAAAATATATTTGATTGTTTAGTACTAAATTGTTGTAAACGTATTTAAAATATATTTAGTTGGGTTAGGCTAAAATAAATTGCTCTTCTTATAATAAGGTTAGGTAAGTTTTCTAAGATTCTTTTGGTGCAAAATTACAAATTTTTACATTAACATTAATGAAAAAATATATCTTTAAACGTATAAGAGAAATTTTCAGAAAGGACTTAATTTTAAATGAGTTCTTGCTAACTGACCAGTTTTACATATTCGGCACGACATATGTATATATTCACAATTATAAGACAATAGGCAATCAGAATTTATAGTATACTGTATGTCTCTATTCTTTTGTTAACATTACCAGTATACATAATACAATAACTGGTATATTATATACATTACACAATACTATGTACAATATATACGTTACACAATACAGTATATAATAATCTGAGGTCTGTTAGATTCTACTTTTTTTTTATTCCTGGATCAATGGTTCGTATGTTATTCCTGGTCCAATTAACATTACTCCTCACACTGGTACAGAAATGTGTTCCCAGTTAAGGTTGTCAGCAGTTGGGAGTGAAGAGGCTGTGTGGTACTTGTCTGTGGCCGGCAAGACAGTCACTCCCCAGGGAAATTAGCCTCCGTACTAGTCGTTAAAGAGAGGACGGTATTCAGCAGTGCTTACTCCAGCTCTCCCACCGCGGTGAACTGAGCTGCAATGAAGTGTGGTGTTTGAAGCTGTTGGCGACAAATACCTCGAAAGTTCCTTGCAACATCTGCTGCTAAAACCGGAAAACATCTCCTAGTAATACTTTCCAAAGTTCGTGAAAATACCTGATTGTAATACCTTTCAAAATTCCTGAAAGTACCTGCTGATGTTGGTACCTTCTACAAATCCTGCAGATCAGTGACTGAGCTTTAGGCTTAAAACGGAAAGGACCTGGGTTAAATTCTAGGGCTGGGCGAGACGTATGGCCAAGTTTCGTCACACCTGCTGCCCACGTTCACCAAGCAGTGAATAGGTACCAGGGTGCTAGTCGGCTGTTGTGGGTGGCATCCTGTGGATTAGGGGGGGTAGCATACCTTGGTCAGAGTTATGCTTTGAAATGAGCTGAAATGAAGTAGTAATAGTAGTAGTAGAAGACAGCATTTTAACATGTACATTTAACAGTATTTAAATTGCACCCGTTACTCTTAAAAATCTAAAAGCATTAACAGAGTATGTTACGTAGGTACCAACAACATTTGCTCTTGGTATAAATTGTAAAGGACACCTATTACCCATATAGCAGTACTTGTTTCTTAAAAACTTCAATCGTAGTGTACTTAACACACACGTCTGTGGTACCAGCTCCGTACTCTTATAACCTCACACTTCCCACAGTTCCGGTATATTGCTGGAAACTATGCATTTCTCCAGAAACAAGGGGTTAGTAGCGGTTGTCTCCCAGAAACTGCCAGAGGGAGCGGGGTGAGAGGCTCGCCATAGCCTGCCAGTGTGACTGTTTTGAAAGGTGCGGTATATTGTGCCCTGTTTGACCATTTTATTTGCTATCTGCCCTCAACCAACGAGGGTTCTACATAGACATGAAGTGGCGAAGATTATAGTGGTGGGAACAACAAGTGGAAAACCTGTAGTTTAGACACAGGTTTGGTTGATTGACAGTGTGTTGATGTCGACGTGATACAAGGTAAAGTGACATGATACTATCTATCAATCAATCAATCAGGTTTATTCTCTATAAAGATTACAATTCGGGGTTTATATATTATAGAATATTGGTTACAATGTGGGGTTTACATATTATAAAATACTAATTACAGAGAGGGCCACTATCACGCCTAGCATGACTAGGCATTTCGGGCAGACTAAAATTAATTCAGACTATATTGGTACAGATTATGGAGCATGTTGATATGAAGGCTAAGTTCGTAAATTTACCAGTGTGAATGGTTTTGTCTTGGTACGATACATAGTTTCTATTGAAGCTCCTATATTGGAGTATCTCAGGCAAACTTATGACTAGTTTAAGATTTATTAGGTAATAGTTTTATTACGTATTTCTATGTTTATAGTCAATTGGGTGAGTAAGTAAATTGTTGGGAATCACAGATATCGAGAGTAAACCAGGTTGTTATTTATGTGTATGATACAAGAGAACAGGTGGTTATCATATAGTTAGCTGACGGTGGGGTGTGTCAGGGAGGTAAGAGGTTTTCTAACGATAGTTTTGAAAGTGATGGTTGTGTCTGCAGTTCTAGAGTTTGCAGGTAGGGTGTTCCAGATTTGTTACAGGTCAGGGTGACACGATGTTACTGCTGCTGCACTTCCAGTAACCTTATATATAACTCTACTGGCTGCTATTATTATTATTATTATTATTATTATTATTGTAGTATTATGAATAATATTTATAATTATTATTTATAATTTAATTATTTTTTATTTCCTAAAGAGGTATGTAGTACCATACATACATACATGAAAAGATACACATGCATACATGTATATTTTGTTACATTGCACCTCAGTGCACCCAAAACATTGAGGTGGAGGGAGCTGGGTTTAAGGGATACGGGGATAAGTTTCTCTATACCCAAAAGAACCCTTTTAAATGATAGCCTACATCATTTTTAGTATTCTAGATTTTTTTGTTTATAACTTGAGAACTCGTCATCCGACCGGCTTCAAATTGGCCAAGCTTGTGTAAGGTAACTAGGGCAAGGTTCATGCAGCTGTGCTTACTCCCAGGTCTTTCTCTTTCATTGAGTTGTGTAGGTTTTATCTTCCGAGTCTTCAGGGAACCTTCCCGAATCATCGTAACCTTTTATTAGCTGGGGTTTAACTCAAACAACCACTTATCTGACCATTTTCCCTTCCTCATTTGTTGGTATTTTCATTAGTTTTATGCTATCTGGTATGTGTTTTGGTGTGTGTGAGGGGGGGGGGGGGTTGAGAGCGAACGAACGAACGAACGAACGAACGAACGAACGAACGAACGAGAGTGCAGAGAAGTGGGTACAATGTCGACAGGTCATGGATCGTTGGCGGACCATTTAATTTCTACCAAGGTGGCCGCTTCCATTGTGACACAGCAACAAGATCAACCTCAAAATCATATTTAATAAACTGATCACTACCATATACTCTGTGAACATTACACTGAAAGAACAAAATCTGTTTTTTCTCTCTCTCATATTCCTTCACCACTGGAGGAGCTTCATATACAAGTCAATAAAATATGTCAGACTGAGTTGGAAGACTTACGGAGGACGTTCAGCCTATTGGACAGTCTGTTGGAATACAGGTCAAAGTTTCTTTCGCTGAAAAGGGTCTCTTGACAAGAAGCCGAAATAGAGGGATCTCTTGCATCTGTATTACCAAAAATTATCATCATCAATATTTCCACCCGCGTAACACTTTATTAGTGTTCACCCTCATCCCTCTAGGGAGGTTCCTTGATGCTGGTGAGGGCTCTTGTTCTTGGGAGTTGGATCTGTGCTCCAGTTCTCTAAATTAAGCCTGAATGCTTTCCGTTTCCCCTCCCCTTTCACAGGCACTGTACAATCCCTACGGGTTTAGCGCTCCCCATAATAATAGTGTTCACTTTTAGCATCATTAATCAGCGCTTAATTAGACATTGTCTTCACTAGCCACTCATTCAATGTGATTCAGCCTTAAATCTCATTACACTATCAGTAGCTAGGAAAATCTGGTGGTTGGACTGAGCGCCCCTACGTTCAGCCTTGTTATTAAGGTGTGTCAGACGCGCGTTCGTCAGCCTACGCCTACCACTGGTGCAATTAAACTTAACAAGAGTGGTGTAGCGCCTCTTGGAACCACGTCTCTGGAACAAAGGCCCAGGAATGTCAGTTTGGGGTCCTCAGTTCTGTTATTGGTGTGGACTAAGCTTGCTGCCAACCCTAGGAACAAAGTGCGTGTGTGTACTCGCCAAATTGTGGTTGCAGGGGTCGAGACTCGGCTCCTGGCCGCGCCTCTTCACTGAACGCTGCTAGGCCCCCTCTCTCCCTGCTCCCTGAGTTTTATCATGCCTCATCTTAAAGCTATGTATGGTTCCTGCCTCCACCACATCACTCGCCAGACTGTTCCACTTCCTGTGTGTTTGAATTTGGTTGCTTTACTTGC
Organism: Cherax quadricarinatus; assembly: GCF_038502225.1. Classification (NCBI taxonomy): domain Eukaryota; kingdom Metazoa; phylum Arthropoda; class Malacostraca; order Decapoda; family Parastacidae; genus Cherax; species Cherax quadricarinatus. The sequence continues at coordinate 6,796 of NW_027201190.1, forward strand.
AAGGCTCAAAACATTGCAGATAGGTATTTCACACCGAGGTTTTCAGTTTCTCGTAGTACTTGGTTTACTTAATAATATCAGGGTGGCTAGAAACCATCTTGTGTGTGTTCTCCTTAACAAATGTTTCACTCACATACACCTGACGCCCCTATCCCCCAACCACCACCACAACCATACTCTAGTACCACTGCTTCATACACTGAGAATAGTCACCCTAGCACGCGCGCGCACACACACACACACACACACACACACACACACACACACACACACACACACACACACACACACACACACACACACACACACACACACACACACACACAAAGCATACCCTCCCTCGTCATACCTAGCATATCTATATGGTAGTCAATCTGGGGAATAAATAAATTATATATATATATATATATATATATATATATATATATATATATATATATATATATATATATATATATATATATACACGTATATATATATCGCAAACCAAGCGATACAAGATGCAAAACAACCATGAACGCTGCCCTCTGGGGACGTATTCGCGTGGAAACCCTCCTCTTTTCTGCAATTTTGCAAGCTCCTGATGTGTTAATCGCAACACGAAAGGCCTAGAGCTATCATTCTACTCCCCCCGTGGTTGTTTTGCATGTGTGTGTATGTGTGTGTGGTGTTCGATATATTACTTTCATTTGAATATTAATACGAGAGACAGAGGGTTTTATTTTTCATTACATGGTATACAAGGTGGGATTTATTACCGTTTCATACTTCTAATGAGTGTTTTTTTGGTGTGTGTGGGGTTGGTCTTTTGACTCATTTGTGGTTGTGGGGGTTGAATCACAGCTCCTGGTTCCGTCCCTTTAGTACTAGCGACCCTTGTACATGTTCTAGACTTTTGGGCCCTGTTGTACCTGTATCTGAAGCTTCTTCCGCCCCCGTTTCGTCAGTCATTTGTATCCCTGAGACTAAAGAAATATTTCCCGGTGCCTTTTTAATACGTTCTGTTATTTGCTGCTATGTCCACGTGTTCCCACTATATTCTTTTTAAACAATCTGTTGCTCTCCGCCCTTATCTGTGCGTCTGAGTATCTTGTACGTCGTGATTATCTATGAAATCCATTCAGTTTTCTAAGGTAAGTAAAGCTCGGTAATCTTAGCTTTTCCTTACGAATCATTTGTTTCAACCTTGTGACTGTTGTGATCCCTCACTTCTAGACTTTTATTTATTTTTTGGATATCAGTGACCACATGTAAGCTCCGTGCTGGTCTTGTGTAGTTTACGATGCATGTAACATACAATTTGATTAGGGCTTTAAGTGACTTTGTTGAGGTTGCCGAAGGCAGTGCTTGAGGTTCGCCAGTCTTACTTATGTTGTTCCAGTTAACTTCCTCAAGCATGATATGGTTCATGTTTAGAAGATAAAGGTTTTTATCGATGTATCAGACAGCGAGGTTGAGGGCAGACTTTACGGTGGTCTTTGCAAAGTTACCAAACAAATCTTGTATGTTTACTGTAGACCTCCAAATTCTCTACGGTGCTCTCATACTGAGTTTCTGTCTCTTACTAAGTTCCAGTTCACTCTTCGGTTCCCAGTACCCTGTGAGCCAGAGCATCCAGGAGGGGTTAACCTGTACCCATGTCTGGCACATGGTAACTGAAACCTGTTGCTGCTTCGAACTAGCTGGAGATCAGGGTAATGAACGGCCGGATGCTGAGGTTTGGGATGTTAAACTGACTTCACTTTATAGCAGATGCGTGCCTCTCAGGGACTTCACAGGGCCACAAACATCAGTATAATATGACCTTGGGAAGTGACACTCTTGCTGACTGTCCGTAACTTCAACCTGAATGAATTCTTTATATAGTGTTCAGTCACTGAGTTGACCACACACGCACACGTTCATTAAGAAGTAAAACTCAAAAGTGATTGGGCCACTTAATTCTTACTCCCCATCCCCCCAAACCTCCTTCACCCTTTTCTATCCTTCCCTATCCTCCTTCCCCCTTACCCCTTCCTTACCAGGGCACCAGTCATCGTTCGGTGGTGAGAGGAAGTAGTCCAGAGTAGCTACACTATTTCTCTCAGGTGATCCAACCACTACCAGTGACCACCTCCCAGGTGATCCAACCACTACCAGTGACCACCTCTCAGGTGATTCAACCACTACCAGTGACCACCTCTCAGGTGATCCAACCACTACCAGTGACCACCTCCCAGGTGATCCAACCACTACCAGTGACCACCTCCCAGGTGATCCAACCACTACCAGTGACCACCTCTCAGGTGATCCAACCACTACCAGTGACCACCTCTCAGGTGATCCAACCACTACCAGTGACCACCTCTCAGGTGATCCAACCACTACCAGTGACCACCTCTCAGGTGATCCAACCACTACCAGTGACCACCTCTCAGGTGATCCAACGACTACCAGTGACCACCTCTCAGGTGATCCAACCACTACCAGTGACCGCCTCTCAGGTGATCCAACCACTACCAGTGACCGCCTCTCAGGTGATCCGACCACTCCGTGACCGCCTCTCAGGTGATCCGACCACTCCCAGTGACCGCCACTCAGGTGATCCGACCACTCCCAGTGACCGCCTCTCAGGTGATCCGACCACTCCCAGTGACCGCCTCTCAGGTGATCCGACCACTCCCAGTGACCGCCTCTCAGGTGATCCGACCACTCCCAGTGACCGCCTCTCAGGTGATCCGACCACTCCCAGTGACCGCCTCTCAGGTGATCCGACCACTCCCAGTGACTGCCTCTCAGGTGATCCGACCACTCCCAGTGACCGCCTCTCAGGTGATCCGACCACTCCCAGTGACCACCTCTCAGGCGATCCGACCACTCCCAGTGACCGCCTCTCAGGCGATCCGACCACTCCCAGTGACCGCCTCTCAGGCGATCCGACCACTCCCAGTGACCGCCTCTCAGGTGATCCGACCACTCCCAGTGACCGCCTCTCAGGTGATCCGACCACTCCCAGTGACCGCCTCTCACGTGATCCGACCACTCCCAGTGACCGCTTCTCAGGTGATCCAACCACTACCAGTGACCACCTCTCGGGTGATCCTACCACTACCAGTGACCACCTCTCGGGTGATCCGACCACTACCAGTGACCACCTCTCGGGTGATCCGACCACTCCCAGTGACCACCTCTCAAAACCTGCTCTTCCCCTCCTCCCTTCTCTCCCACATCATGGAGAAGATTATCAGGATGGAGTGGTGGAGCACCTAGAATGGAATGAGCTTATCAGCGACAACCAGCACTGATTCAGGGACGGGAAATCCTGTATCAAAAACTTTCTGGAGTTTTATGACAAGGTGACAGCAGTAAGACAAGAGAGAGAGGGGTGGGTAGATTGCATTTTCTTGGACTGTAAGAAGGCTTTTGACACAGTTCCACACAAGAGATTAGTGCAAAAGCTGGAGGACCAGGCAGGTATAACAGGGAAGGCACTGCAATGGATCAGAGAATACCTGACAGGAAGGCAACAGCGAGTCATGGTACGTGACGAGGTGTCAGAGTGGGCGCCTGTGACGAGCGGGGTTCCACAGGGGTCAGTTCTAGGACCGGTGCTGTTTCTGGTATATGTGAATGACATGACGGAAGGAATAGACTCAGAAGTGTCTCTGTTTGCAGACGATGTGAAGTTAATGAGGAGAATTCAATCGGAGGAGGACCAGGCAGGACTACAAAGGGATCTGGACAGGCTACAGGCCTGGTCTAGCAACTGGCTCCTGGAGTTCAACCCCGCCAAGTGCAAAGTCATGAAGATCGGGGAAGGGCAAAGAAGACCGCAGACAGAATACAGCCTAGGGGGCCAAAGACTACAAACCTCACTCAAGGAAAAGGATCTTGGGGTGAGTATAATACCGAACATATCTCCTGAGGCGCACATCAACCAAATAACTGCTGCAGCATATGGGCGACTAGCAAACCTAAGAACAGCATTCCTACATCTCAGTAAGGAGTCGTTCAGGACTCTGTACACCGTGTACGTCAGGCCTATATTAGAGTATGCAGCACCAGTTTGGAACCCACACCTGGGCAAGCATATCAGGAAATTAGAGAAAGTGGAAAGGTTTGCAACGAGACTAGTCCCCGAGCTAAGGGGTATGTCCTACGAGGAGAGGTTAAGGGAACTCGACCTGACGACACTGGAGGACAGGAGGGACAGGGGGGCACATGATAACAACATATAAAATACTGAGAGGAATCGACAAGGTGGACAGAGACAGGATGTTCCAGAGATGGGACACAGCAACAAGGGGTCACAATTGGAAGTTGAAGACTCAGATGAGTCACAGGGATGTTAGGAAGTATTTCTTCAGTCATAGAGTTGTCAGGAAGTAGAACAGTCTGGAAAGTTAGGTAGTGGAGGCAGGATCCATACATAGCTTTAAGAAGAAGTATGATAAAGCTCATGGAGCGGGGAGAGAGAGGACCTAGTAGCGACCAGTAAAGAGGCGGAGCCAGGAGCTATAACTGGACCCCTGCAACTACAATTAGGTGAGGTAGTGTGATGACAGCTTCAGGTACTGTAAGCTACGTTCTAAGTAGCGTGATGACAGTTTCAGGTACTGTAAGCTACGTTCTAAGTAGTGTGATGACAGCTTCAGGTACTGTAAGCTACGTTCTAAGTAGTGTGATGACAGCTTCAGGTACTGTAAGCTACGTTCTAAGTAGCGTGATGACAGTTTCAGGTACTGTAAGCTACGTTCTAAGTAGTGTGATGACAGCTTCAGGTACTGTAAGCTACGTTCTAAGTAGCGTGATGACAGTTTCAGGTACTGTAAGCTACGTTATTAGTAGCGTGATGACAGCTTCAGGTACTGTAAGCTACGTTCTAAGTAGTGTGATGACAGCTTCAGGTACTGTAAGCTACGTTATTAGTAGCGTGATGACAGCTTCAGGTACTGTAAGCTACGTTCTAAGTAGTGTGATGACAGCTTCAGGTACTGTAAGCTACGTTCTAAGTAGTGTGATGACAGCTTCAGGTACTGTAAGCTACGTTCTAAGTAGCGTGATGACAGTTTCAGGTACTGTAAGCTACGTTCTAAGTAGTGTGATGACAGCTTCAGGTACTGTAAGCTACGTTCTAAGTAGTGTGATGACAGCTTCAGGTACTGTAAGCTACGTTCTAAGTAGCGTGATGACAGCTTCAGGTACTGTAAGCTACGTTCTAAGTAGCGTGATGACAGTTTCAGGTACTGTAAGCTACGTTCTAAGTAGCGTGATGACAGTTTCAGGTACTGTAAGCTACGTTCTAAGTAGTGTGATGACAGCTTCAGGCACTGTAAGCTACGTTCTAAGTAGTGTGATGACAGCTTCAGGTACTGTAAGCTACGTTCTAAGTAGTGTGATGACAGCTTCAGGTACTGTAAGCTACGTTATTAGTAGCGTGATGTTACGACTCCACCTCATGTTTCAGGTACAATAGACGAAGATCGAGAATAACATGGCGCTACACTGTGAATGGCTGGATGACATCTTATTGTGCCCCCATAGCCACGGGTAAGCCAGCGGAAGGCCTCGGTTAGATGACCAAATATTCCGGGTCATCATATGATTAAGACCCACGTCAGGAAACACTTGTCCTGTTTCCTGACAATTATTACCTAACCTAATCCATAGCCACCTTTGGACTGGTAGCTTAAAAAACATGATTACAGAGGTTACAGCGTCTTTTAAGGATAGCTATAGTTGCATAATACTACTAATTCCATGTATTACATTCTAGTTACATAACTCATCATTTATATATAGATACAAAGTCAAGACATTCAAGTATCTTATTACCACTCCCGACACTCGACACTGTTTACTATATTAATGTCGTAGAATACAGAAAATTTGGTAAGACGAGGTTTAAACATGTTCATTGGTCATTGGCTAGGTTGCAGTCTCACCATACAAGAGGTTATTCATGTAGCCGGTGTTAACTGTATATGCAGTACAAGGCTTTGATTATCTTATTATTAACAAATGAGTCTGAGAAATAATGTGCTATTATGTGTTCCTGTCTACGTTAACATACTTTACATATGAGTGTGTAGCTGGTCATGATGTCCTTCCATCTCTA
>NW_027201191.1:0-12889 GCF_038502225.1 Cherax quadricarinatus
TATGCATATTTCTATATTTTGTTCCACTGGAATTTTATGACCAGCCTCCATTATTCCATTTGCAAGCACCGAAATTGAGGAAATGCGGGATAATGAAATACGAGGATGCCCTTATTGGATCGCTCAGCGACTACAGTACATCTTGCTGAAATATCAGTTCATCTCTGAAGTCCAACAAGATGCATATATTGGGAGGCTGTGTACTGGAATATCACGTAACAAAAAAATTATTAATTGCTAGCCTAGCATAACCCAATAAATTATTTCCCAGAATCAGTTTTCATGTCTTTGGTAGTGAAATTCTTTCATAGAATCAGTTTTCATGTCACTGAGAGTGAAATTCTTTCCCAGCATCAATTTTCATGTCTTTGAAAGTTACATTCTTTCCCAGAATCAGTTTTCACGTCTTTAGAAGTGATATTCTTTCCCAGAATCAGTTTTCATGTCTTTAGAAGTGAAATTCTTTCCTGTAGTTAATTTCATTGTTTTGTAAGTGAAGTCATAAGCGTAGTTTTATGAGCTCGCTGATGACAACCCGATATTTTGATTGTTATTTTATCCGAGAAAAAAGTAGAGGTATAACCGTGACATTTCACTGAATGATTTGAAATTTTGATAAGAATTTACAATATCGAAACAGAGTTGCTGTTAAAATAATTTACCATTCCTTGATCGCTCTCTTACCTTTTAACATTATCTTCATATATAATACCTTGAAACCCTTTTTTCATTGTCTTATCATAAATTTGATTATTTCAACTTTTAAAGCACTTATTTGCAAATTGTACACAGAATCAAAACACAGTAACTTTGCAGGGAATAAGTTACCTTTTAGGGTGGAGACATGTTACCTACTCTTTAAATTACCTTTATAATGTCTTAATTAGGTATCCCATAAGTTGTACCTTAAAGAGGTTGCCTGATTTTTTTTCCTTGATCATCCATTTTGTTTTTCATTCCATTTTATATCGTTCATAACTCAAGAACGACTCAGATCTCCAGCACCTGTGTACGGACACGAGGAGGAAATTCTTGAAACAAGTGGGACGTTCAAGTGTCCCGTGATTATTATATTACAATAATGATGACAAGACTTAAAAAAAATAGTCAAGTGAAGAAGATTTAACCCAGAAAAGTTTGATTACTCTTGGAGAAGCCACTTTTCAGGGAGTAATGTGATGTAATCCGCCCTTTTTTGTTGAGATCTACGAAACTACAAAAATTATAAATATTATTTTAGCAGAAAAAATAAGGTAATACTGTATCATATATATGGAGAGAGAGAGAGAGAGAGAGAGAGAGAGAGAGAGAGAGAGAGAGAGAGAGAGAGAGAGAGAGAGAGAGAAACAGAGACAAAGACAGAGAGATAGAAAGGTAGAGGGAGGGGATGGGGCAAGGCTAGCTTTCTCAGATCCGTAATAAATGAAGTTCATCTTGTCAGTTTTGCGGCACCTGCCTGGCTATCAGTGTGTGTTAGTGTTCTCTTGTTACCAGTCTGTGTTCTCACTTTTTCATACCAGGGTTTTATAGTGTCCGGTTAAGGGTTCCTACCTCTCTTTTCAAGGTAAGAGCTGTAACCTACATGAGCACATTTGAAAGCCTTTTAATTGTTATGAGATATACAAATATGGAATGGAAAGAAGTTAGAGCCATCTGTGGGTCAGTGATTTTATTTGGTCAACTGATTTTATTTCATCGATATCGTTATGTTGTAGGAATATCTTCCAGACTCGAGTCATCTTAGGAATGAATTATCTCAGAAGTGAGGTGCTTGAGAAGGGTACAGCCAGATTGTAGTTGCTGTTTGCTACCCGCCATGTTGTATAGAAGCTCACTTCTCGCTGTCCTCAGAGTGGAGCCAAGTTTGGTACCTTGACAACATTAACCTTGTACATAACAGTAAGGCCGCCCACATGCCTTCGGTGTTGAAGACTCGGTTGAGATGACGGATCTGTCTAGGTCGGATCCAGATGAATCGTCCAGCTCTCTTCCTTATGCTGTCAAGAAGTCGTAGATGAGACTGGGGACAGACAATGCAATAAAGTAGAGCATACTCAGGGGAGAGCGTACTTGCACCTCATACAGAGTCTTGCATCCTTTATTGTCGAGCAGATGAGAGATACGTCTAATTGTTGTAAGCTTCCTGGTCGCTTTGTTTGCAAGATTTACTAGGCGGTTCTTCATAGTTTGAAATCGGATATCACCCGAAGGATATCGACCTCATCCCTGGGTTCCAACACTCATTCAATCTTACCACTGCTCCAGCATCACCATCAAGAAGCATAGGAACCATCATCATTAGAATTTCCTCAGGAGTAAATGTTATCTGCTATCATTTTCCAAAGGCTATTGGAGTTGTACGCTGGTGATGAAACTGAGAGCAGCTGGCAATTTCTCCATTGGAATGCGGATTCTGGGTGAGGTGAAGATCATCGAAATAGATATTCCATAACACTTCACTGTGGAACACTCGCACTCAGAGTGTTTTGTTAACTGACCCGTTGAGAACCACGTGTACAGATCTACCTTCAAAATAATCAATAAGAAGGCTTAGTGCAGAGCCTGCGACTCCTGGTACCTCCAGTTTTGCCAAGAATCCCTGGTACCAAACTCGGCCGAAAGAATATCCACTATGTCAAGTACACACACACACACACACACACACACACACACACACACACACACACACACACACACACACACACACACACACACACACAAGCACATCCATCATGCTACGTACACATACCAGCACATCCACCATGCCACATACACACACAGCAATGTTTACTGCTACTATACAGCTGACCTTGAATTCATCGAAGTGACTAATGCCAAATAGTGGAGAGGTTGAACAGCAGATCAACAGCAGATTAGCCTTTTCTGAAGCCATGTTGATGGACACAAAGAAGAGAGTGTTAGTCGAAAAACGCTGTCATCTGCCGTGAGATTATTGTCTCATCAACCTTGCCAGTGATTGATGGCAGTGATGCTGGTCTGTAGTTGCTGATCTGCGCTCTGCTCTTATTTTTGTGAAAAGGATTTGTACTTGTGTCTTTTCATTGTGCTAGGTAGTACTTGCAGATGCAAGTTAGAGATGTTAGCTGGTCTGCATATCTGGGCTCACCTTATTTGGGCCCAGAGCCATTTCTTGATCCAGTGATTTAAAGGGAAGATACATCTCATCCTACCTTATTATCATCACTGACAACTTTCATAGATCTTGCTATCTGTCAGTGTGCTCTTGCTACCTCTTTGTGTTCTCTTGCTATCCGTCTGTGTTCTCTTGCTACCTCTCTGTGTTCTCTTGTTCTCTCGCCGTCTCTTGGTCTCTATACATTCAAATATCACTTATCTTTTCAGTTTATCTACTGTTTGTTTACCAGTAGACTAATGTCCTTTTAATTGTATATACCTTTTCTGTTTCTCGCTCTTTATGTGTTTCTCACACGATTTCTCTGACTTTCTCCCCGCTCTTTTCATTCTCCTTTCCTCTCTCTAATCGTCTCACTATCTCTCTCTCTCTCTCTCTCTCTCTCTCTCTCTCTCTCTCTCTCTCTCTCTCTCTCTCTCTCTCTTGTTTCCTTTCACTTTTATCTGATAAATTTCTTTCTCCCAGTTGGTCCTAGCTATGGATGTATGAAATTTTCATCACATTAATTAGTCACAATTATTTACAGAGGGCAGTCCCCTTCCTTCTTCCCATCTACACCCTTCTATCCATAATCCAGTCCTTCACCCATCCCCATGCTTCCAACTATCCACCATTCCCTAAAAAAAATCTCCATCCCTGAAGGTTACACCCTCTCCTCACCTTATTCATATTCCTCCACCCATCACCCTCCACTCCATCTCTTCACCTTCCTCTCCCATCACCATACACCATCAACCACCATTCCAGGTCTTCCTCAGCTATAATGGTGAAGATAAACTCCTTCCTCACCCAGCCGTAACATCCCGCTCGAGGTAATGGGAAACATGGGGAGAGAGAAGATATGCAGAGGGGAGAGAACTGATGTAGGGGAAGTGAAAAGATGCAGGGGAGAAGGAAGAGATGCAGGGAAAGGGGAGGGATGCAAGAGGAGGAAAGAGTTGCAGAGGAGAGAGAAAAGTTGCAAGAGACAAGGAATACAGGAAGTAGGCGAAAGTGAGGTAAGAAATTCTTTACGTTCGAGGGTAAACGTTACATGGGAGGGAAAACGTTACATGGGAGGGGAAATGTTACATGGGAAGGAAAACGTTACATGGGATGGAAAACATTACATGGGAGGGAAAACATTACATGGAAGGGAAAATATTACATGGGAGGGAAAACGATACATGAGAGGGAAAACATTTCATGGGATGGAAAACATTACATGGGAGGGAAAACATTACATGGGAGGGAAAAGATGTAGGAGGCACATGGAAGAAGGGGAAATTAAAGGGAATCAGATTAGAGAGAAAAGATGCACAAGGTGAAGAGACGAAGGGAAGAGAAGAGCACTTCACAGACAGAGGGAAGGGATGAAGAGAAGTGGGCAGGAATGCAGAAGAAGGGAAGGCATGCGATGGATGAAGAGGATGGGAATGAAGGGATGTAGGGTTGTGGGAAGGGATGCAGAGGGAAGGAAGGGGTGTAAGACGTGAGAGGGGATGCAGGAGGGGATTGAAGAGATGAAGTGGGGGGATAAGAATGCAGGAGCGGGGAAGAGGATGCAGGAGAGAGGGAAGGGAAGACTAGATGCAGGTGATGGGGGTAGAGGAGGAAAGGGATGCTGGGATGCTAGAGATAGCGGATGCAGAGGCTGGGGTAGGAGAAAAACAGACGCAAGGATGCAGGGGATAATGGATGCAGGGACGAGAGGGTTAAGGAGTATTATATTAGTATTGTTGCATTCTCGTCTCCCTCGAGTCATCAGCACCCAATTAAAGCCGCTATCAACGCGCTCATCTCTTGGGATTTACAAGGTGTGAAAGGTGTTCAGTGAGGGTAGACATGGCGTGGAGGGAGTTCAGGGTGTGTACATAATATGCAGGGTGGTCGGGGCAGGTGTGCACTGTGTGGTTTATCATCGTATGGTTACGGGCTGCTCTGTATGGTTTAGACGGTGCTCAGGACGACGGGTATAATGAGCAGGACATTCAAGGCAAATGTACATTGTATGGAGGATGCTCAGCGTGAGTGTATATGGTTTAAAGGGTGTTCAGTATTGGTATACATGGTCGGAAGGGCAGTCACTGTGTGAGTAGATGGTGTGGATGGTGTTCAGGGTGAATTTACATGGTGTGGAAAGTGTTCATGGTAAGTGTATTTTATGTGCAGGCTGTTCAGGAAGAATGTATATGGTTTGGAAGTTGTTCTGTGTAGGTGTATATGGGGAGAAACACGGTGTACACAATGTTCAAGGTGAGTGTACATAGTGTGAAAGATTTTAGGGTGGTAATGCATAATATTGAAGGTATAAAGAGTGGACGTATATGTGTGGAGACTATCGTGGGTATGTGTACGTGATAGGTAGTGAGCTACGGGAAGATGTGCATGGTGGAGGCGTTCATGTAGGTGTACAGTGGGAGGAGAATTTTCAGCGCGGATGTACATGATCTGTAGGATGTTTAGTGGGGATGTATTGTACAGGTTGTGGAGGATGTTCACGGTGACTTTACATGGTGTGGAGTATATTCAGAGAGGGAGCACATAATGTAAAGTGTTCTCAGGGAGGACCTTCAGGATATGTGTACATACTATGAAAGGTGTTCAGAGTTAGTGTTCAAAGTGTGGAAAGTATTGAGGGCGGGAGTACATTGTCTGGAAGGTATTCAGGCAACGGTAGTGAACTGGACTGGTGTACCTGTTCTACAGAATTTTTACATCAGGTGTACATGGCTGGTGTACTTTCATAATATAATAACTTGTGCGAATGTATATATGTATGTATGTATTCTAGTGTATGAATTTGCACTTGAATACATACACATGCATATATGTATGACACATATATGTATGTGACCTATACACAGAGTGATACTTATGCAATGGCATGCATAAGCACATAGGCTGCAGAAAATGCTATCTTCATACACCAGTAAAACTTACAACAACATGCATAACTTCCTCACGACTTTATACAATCACATCATATTCCTTACTTAAAATATATAAAATCTCATCTCTGCTTCCACATGTGCTGTGGTTGAGATATGTGACGATGGTCAGGCTCGCTCTGTAGTAATAATGTACGAGTGCTTCGGGTCTACCCCTTTCTTTTTTAGACTTTGTTGTCGAGTATATAACGAAAGTCAGACGAATTTCATGGTAGTGATGTTTGATTGATTCGGGAGCGGGAGGCACACTTGAATATGCTGTGGTCGAGTATAAGAGGGCAGGTTGCTGTGGTCGAGTATAAGAGGGCAGGTTGCTGTGGTCGAGTATATGAGGGCAGGTTGCTGTGGTCGAGTATAAGAGGGCAGGTTGCTGTGGTCGAGTATAAGAGGGCAGGTTGCTGTGGTCGAGTATAAGAGGGCAGGTTGCTGTGGTCGAGTATAAGAGGGCAGGTTGCTGTGGTCGAGTATAAGAGGGCAGGTTGCTGTGGTCGAGTATAAGAGGGCAGGTTGCTGTGGTCGAGTATAAGAGGGCAGGTTGCTGTGGTCGAGTATAAGAGGGCAGGTTGCTGTGGTCGAGTATAAGAGGGCAGGTTGCTGTGGTCGAGTATAAGAGGGCAGGTTGCTGTGGTCGAGTATAAGAGGGCAGGTTGCTGTGGTCGAGTATAAGAGGGCAGGTTGCTGTGGTCGAGTATAAGAGGGCAGGTTGCTGTGGTCGAGTATAAGAGGGCAGGTTGCTGTGGTCGAGTATAAGAGGGCAGGTTGCTGTGGTCGAGTATAAGAGGGCAGGTTGCTGTGGTCGAGTATAAGAGGGCAGGTTGCTGTGGTCGAGTATAAGAGGGCAGGTTGCTGTGGTCGAGTATAAGAGGGCAGGTTGCTGTGGTCCAGTATAAGAGGGCAGGTTGCTGTGGTCGAGTATAAGAGGGCAGAGGGCAGGTTGCTGTGGTCGAGTATAAGAGGGCAGGTTGCTGTGGTCGAGTATAAGAGGGCAGGTTGCTGTGGTCGAGTATAAGAGGGCAGGTTGCTGTGGTCGAGTATAAGAGGGCAGGTTGCTGTGGTCGAGTATAAGAGGGCAGGTTGCTGTGGTCGAGTATAAGAGGGCAGGTTGCTGTGGTCGAGTATAAGAGGGCAGGTTGCCGTGGTCGAGTATAAGAGGGCAGGTTGCTGTGGTCGAGTATAAGAGGGCAGGTTGCTGTGGTCGAGTATAAGAGGGCAGGTTGCTGTGGTCGAGTATAAGAGGGCAGGTTGCTGTGGTCGAGAGGGCAGGTTGCTCTGGTCGAGTATGAAAGGGCAGGTTGCTGTGGTCGAGTATAAGAGGGCAGGTTGCTGTGGTCGAGTATAAGAGGGCAGGTTGCTGTGGTCGAGTATAAGAGGGCAGGTTGCTGTGGTCGAGTATAAGAGGGCAGGTTGCTGTGGTCGAGTATAAGAGGGCAGGTTGCTGTGGTCGAGTATAAGAGGGCAGGTTGCTGTGGTCGAGTATAAGAGGGCAGGTTGCTGTGGTCGAGTATAAGAGGGCAGGTTGCTGTGGTCTAGTATTAGAGGGCAGGTTGCTGTGGGCGAGTATAAGAGGGCAGGTTGCTGCGGTCGAGTATAAGAGGGCAGGTTGCTGTGGTCGAGTATAAGAGGGCAGGTTGCTGTGGTCGAGTATGAGAGGACAGGTTGCTGTGGTCGAGTATGAGAGGGCAGGTTGCTGTGGTCGAGTATGAGAGGGCAGGTTGCTGTGGTCGAGTATGAAAGGGCAGGTTGCTGTGGTCGAGTATGAAAGGGCAGGTTGCTGTGGTCGAGTATGAGAGGGCAGGTTGCTGTGGTTGAGTATGAGAGGGCAGGTTGCTGTGGTCGAGTATGAGAGGGCAGGTTGCTGTGGTCGAGTATGAGAGGACAGGTTGCTGTGGTCGAGTATAAGAGGGAAGGTTGCTGTGGTCGAGTATGAGAGGGCAGGTTGCTGTGGTCGAGTAGAAGAGGGAAGGTTGTTGTGGTCGTGTATGAGAGGGCAGGTTGCTGTGGTCGAGTATGAGAGGACAGGTTGCTGTGGTCGAGTATGAGAGGGCAGGTTGCTGTGGTCGAGTATGAGAGGGCAGGTTGCTGTGGTCGAGTATGAGAGGGCAGGTTGCTGTGGTCGAGTATGAGAGGGCAGGTTGCTGTGGTCGAGTATGAGAGGACAGGTTGCTGTGGTCGATTATGAGAGGGCAGGTTGTGCTGTGGTCGAGTATGAGATGGCAGGTTGCTGTGGTCGAGTATGAGAGGACAGGTTGCTGTGGTCGATTATGAGAGGGCAGGTTGCTGTGGTCGAGTATGAGAGGACAGGTTGCTGTGGTCGATTATGAGAGGGCAGGTTGCTGTGGTGAGATGACAGGTTGCTGTGGTCGAGTATGAGAGGACAGGTTGCTGTGGTCGATTATGAGAGGGCAGGTTGCTGTGGTCGAGTATGAGAGGACAGGTTGCTGTGGTCGATTATGAGAGGGCAGGTTGCTGTGGTCGAGTATGAGAGGACAGGTTGCTGTGGTCGAGTATGAGAGGACAGGTTGCTGTGGTCGATTATGAGAGGGCAGGTTGCTGTGGTCGAGTATGAGAGGACAGGTTGCTGTGGTCGAGTATGAGAGGACAGGTTGCTGTGGTCGATTATGAGAGGGCTGGTTGCTGTGGTCGAGTATGAGAGGACAGGTTGCTGTGGTCGATTATGAGAGGGCAGGTTGCTGTGGTCGAGTATGAGAGGACAGGTTGCTGTGGTCGATTATGAGAGGACAGGTTGCTGTGGTCGATTATGAGAGGACAGGTTGCTGTGGTCGATTATGAGAGGGCAGGTTGCTGTGGTCGATTATGAGAGGGCAGGTTATTGTGGTCGAGTATGAGAGGGCAGGTTGCTGTGGTCGAGTATAAGAGGGAAGGTTGCTGTGGTCGAGTATGAGAAGGCAGGTTGCTGTGGTCGAGTATGAGAGGGCAGGTTGCTGTGGTCGAGTATAAGAGGGAAGGTTGCTGTGGTCGAGTATGAGATGACACGTTGCTGTGGTCGATTATGAGATGGCAGGTTGCTGTGGTCGAGTATGAGAGGACAGGTTGCTGTGGTCGAGTATAAGAGGGAAGGTTGCTGTGGTCGAGTATGAGAGGACAGGTTGCTGTGGTCGAGTATGAGAGGGCAGGTTGCTGTGGTCGAGTATGAGAGGACAGGTTGCTGTGGTCGAGTATGAGAGGGAAGGTTGCTGTGGTCGAGTATGAGAGGACAGGTTGCTGTGGTCGAATATGAGAGGACAGGATGCTGTGGTCGAGTATGAGAGGGCAGGTTGCTGTGGTCGAGTATGAGAGGGCAGGTTGCTGTGGGTCGAGTATGAGATGACAGGTTGCTGTCGAGTCGTGGTATATGAGAGGGCAGGTTGTTGTGGTCGAGTATGAGATGACAGGTTGCTGTGGTCGAGTATGAGAGGGCAGGTTGCTGTGGTCGAGTATGAGATGACAGGTTGCTGTGGTCGAGTATGAGAGGGCAGGTTGCTGTGGTCGAGTATGAGAGGGCAGGTTGCTGTGGTCGAGTATGAGATGACAGGTTGCTGTGGTCGAGTATGAGAGGGCAGGTTGCTGTGGTCGAGTATGAGATGACAGGTTGCTGTGGTCGAGTATGAGATGACAGGTTGCTGTGGTCGAGTATGAGAGGGCAGGTTGCTGTGGTCGAGTATAAGAGGGAAGGTTGCTGTGGTCGAGCATGAGAAGGCAGGTTGCTGTGGTCGAGTATGAGAGGGCAGGTTGCTGTGGTCGAGTATGAGATGGCAGGTTGCTGTGGTCGAGTATGAGATGACAGGTTGCTGTGGTCGAGTATGAGAGGGCAGGTTGCTGTGGTCGAGTATGAGATGGCAGGTTGCTGTGGTCGAGTATGAGATGGCAGGTTGCTGTGGTCGAGTATGAGATGTCAGGTTGCTGTGGTCGAGTATGAGATGACAGGTTGCTGTGGTCGAGTATGAGATGGCATGTTGCTGTGGTCGAGTATAAGAGGGCAGGTTGCTGTGGTCGAGTATAAGAGGGCAGGTTGCTGTGGTCGAGTATGAGGGCAGGTTGGTGTGGTCGAGTATGAGAGGGCAGGTTGCTGTGGTCGAGTATGAGAGGGCAGGTTGCTGTGGTCGAGTATGAGAGGGCAGGTTGCTGTGGTCGAGTATGAGAGGGCAGGTTGCTGTGGTCGAGTATGAGATGACAGGTTGCTGTGGTCGAGTATGAGATGACAGGTTGCTGTGGTCGAGTATGAGATGACAGGTAGCTGTGGTCGAGTATTGACAGGTTGCTGTGGTCGAGTATGAGAGGGCAAGTTGCTGTGGTCGAGTATGAGAGGGCAGGTTGCTGTGGTCGAGTATGAGAGGTCAGGTTGCTGTGGTCGAGTATGAGATGGCAGGTTGCTGTGGTCGAGTATGAGAGGTCAGGTTGCTGTGGTCGAGTATGAGAGGGCAGGTTGCTGTGGTCGAGTATGAGAGGACAGGTTGCTGTGGTCGAGATGGCAGGTTGTTGTCGAGTATGAGATGTGGTCGAGTATGAGAGGGCAGGTTGCTGTGGTCGAGTATGAGAGACAGGTTGCTGTGGTCGAGGCAGGTTTTTGTGGTCGAGTATGAGATGGCAGGTTGTGTGGTCGAGTATGAGATGGCAGGTCGTTGTGGTCGAGTATGAGATGGCAGGTTGTTGTGGTCGAGTATGAGATGACAGGTTGCTGTGGTCGAGTATGAGATGACAGGTTGCTGTGGTCGAGTATGAGATGCAGGTTGCTGTGGTCGAGTATGAGAGGGCAGGTTGCTGTGGTCGAGTATGAGATGGCAGGTTGTTGTGGTCGAGTATGAGATGAGGGCAGGTTGCTGTGGTCGAGTATGAGTATGAGTATGAGGCAGGTTGTTGTGGTCGAGTATGAGAGGGCAGGTTGCTGTGGTCGAGTATGAGATGACAGGTTGTTGTGGTCGAGTATGAGATGGCAGGTTGCTGTGGTCGAGTATGAGATGGCAGGTTGTTGTGGTCGAGTATGAGATGACAGGTTGTTGTGGTCGAGTATGAGATGACAGGTTGTTGTGGTCGAGTATGAGATGGCAGGTTGTTGTGGTCGAGTATGAGATGGCAGGTTGCTGTGGTCGAGTATGAGAGGGCAGGTTGCTGTGGTCGAGTATAAGAGGGAAGATTGCTGTGGTCGAGTATGAGAGGGCAGGTTGCTGTGGTCGAATATGAGATGACAGGTTGTTGTGATCGATTATGAGAGGGCAGGTTGCTGTGGTAGTGTATGAGATGACAGGTTGCTGTGGTCGATTATGAGAGGGCAGGTTGCTGTGGTCGAGTATGAGATGACAGGTTGCTGTGGTCGAGTATGAGAGGGCAGGTTGCTGTGGTCGAGTATGAGAGGGCAGGTTGCTGTGGTCGAGTATGAGAGGGAAGGTTGCTGTGGTCGAGTATGAGAGGGCAGGTTGCTGTGGTCGAGTATGAGAGGGCAGGTTGCTGTGGTCGAGTATGAGAGGGCAGGTTGCTGTGGTCGATTATGAGAGGGCAGGTTGCTGTGGTCGAGTATGAGAGGGCAGGTTGCTGTGGTCGAGTATGAGAGGGCAGGTTGCTGTGGTCGAGAATGAGATGACAGGTTGCTGTGGTCGATTATGAGGACAGGTTGTTGTGGTCGAGTATGAGAGGGCAGGTTGCTGTGGTCGAGTATGAGAGGGCAGGTTGTTGTGGATCAGGTTGTTGTATGAGATGACAGGTTGCTGTGGTCGAGTATGAGAGGGCAGGTTGCTGTGGTCGAATATGAGATGACAGGTTGTTGTGGTCGAGTATGAGAGGGCAGGTTGCTGTGGTAGAGTATGAGAGGGCAGGTTGCTGTGGTCGAGTATGAGATGACAGGTTGCTGTGGTCGATTATGAGAGGGCAGGTTGCTGTGGTCGAGTATGAGATGACAGGTTGCTGTGGTCGAGTATGAGATGGCAGGTTGCTGTGGTCGAGTATGAGATGACAGGTTGCTGTGGTCGAGTATGAGAGGGCAGGTTGCTGTGGTCGAGTATGAGATGGCAGGTTGTTGTGGTCGAGTATGAGATGGCAGGTTGTTGTGGTCGAGTATGAGATGGCAGGTTGTTGTGGTCGAGTATGAGAGGGCAGGTTGTTGTGGTCGAGTATGAGATGACAGGTTGCTGTGGTCGAGTATGAGAGGGCAGGTTGCTGTGGTCGAGTATGAGAGGGCAGGTTGCTGTGGTCGAGTATGAGAGGGCAGGTTGCTGTGGTCGAGTATGAGATGACAGGTTGCTGTGGTCGAGTATGAGATGACAGGTTGCTGTGGTCGAGTATGAGAGGGCAGGTTGCTGTGGTCGAGTATGAGATGACAGGTTGCTGTGGTCGAGTATGAGAGGGCAGGTTGTTGTGGTCGAGTATGAGATGACAGGTTGCTGTGGTCGAGTATGAGAGGGCAGGTTGTTGTGGTCGAGTATGAGATGACAGGTTCCTGTGGTCGAGTATGAGAGGGCATATTGCTGTGGTCGAGTATGAGAGGGCAGGTTGCTCTGGTCGAGTATGAGATGACAGGTTGCTGTGGTCGAGTATGAGAGGGCAGGTTGCTGTGGTCGAGTATGAGATGGCAGGTTGTTGTGGTCGAGTATGAGATGACAGGTTGCTGTGGTCGAGTATGAGAGGGCAGGTTGCTGTGGTCGAGTATGAGAGGGCAGGTTGCTGTGGTCGAGTATGAGATGACAGGTTGCTGTGGTCGAGTATGAGATGACAGGTTGCTGTGGTCGAGTATGAGAGGGCAGGTTGCTGTGGTCGAGTATGAGATGGCAGGTTGTTGTGGTCGAGTATGAGAT
Source organism: Cherax quadricarinatus (assembly GCF_038502225.1). NCBI lineage: Eukaryota > Metazoa > Arthropoda > Malacostraca > Decapoda > Parastacidae > Cherax > Cherax quadricarinatus. Next base: position 12,867 of record NW_027201191.1, read on the forward strand.
GGCAGGTTGTTGTGGTCGAGTAT
>NW_027201192.1:0-12885 GCF_038502225.1 Cherax quadricarinatus
TTTCTAGTATTCACTGGAGATCTCTAAACTTTTAGAATCGCGTTTAATGTAACACGGGTTCACAACATGTTTACTTCCACTGGAATAAATAAAGCGATGCAGCAGTAGTAGAGATGGTCTAATGTGGGTGGGGCCCACTAGCGGAAGGTCAGGCACATACTTGTATTCTCTGTGCGAAGATAAAATAATTACAATTTGATGAATAAGGTACATGTGTAATTCACCTTACTGGGAGAGGCTTCAGCAACCACAGGGTTGTATCAGTCTGATAAAGATAAATGAGGCATATTATAGTGAAAGATATGGAATAATACTGCGGAATGAGGTTTACCAAATACCCAATTTAATTTAATAATTCTCCCAAAGTGTTTAAAGATGTGGGCCAGCAATTGATAATTTTACTAGTATATAATATTTTAAATTATATTTATATACCTCAGGGGACCATAATTCAACTTACGGAGTCAAGTACCTTAAGTACTTACACCTGAAGTACCTACTGGTACCTGCAGTTCAAGTAGGTACTTCAGGTCGAGTCCCAGTCTCTCCTCTCGGCTGAGGGAATTCTGATCTGATAGAGTCTAGCACTAATTCCAAATCTTTAGCTTGAGTCCAAGTGTTATTTCTCGGTTGAAGATTATCTAGTCTGAGAGACGATGGTTCAGGCCCCCACTTATTATACAAGGTAGTGATTACCACTCTGTCAAATGGCGAAGACTGACACCGAGATATTTGGGTGTCGCAACCTGCCAGAGGATGCCAGGGAAAATAGACTGAGTTCATGGGGTGTGGCATTCAAAGAGTAAGTTACAATTTATTCGGAGAATTTCACACTCCCATAGAGGCTGCCTCCCAACCAGCGAACCGGGTGATAGGGATTTAACGATCGATAGGGTCCCCGTCGTTATATCAGTACGTTGATTCACTGACCAATCACAGGCAAGCCCGCCAAAGCTGAAGCAACGTGGTTCACTTGCAGTAAGCATTGGCTGACTTGCCTACCTGCTGGATGAGTGCAGTGCACGCTCCCTGGCTTCTGCTTTGCTATTTGTCACCGTGGTGTACACTTATTATTCTATCTGTACATATTGTACATATCTGTATATAGTGGGTGAAGGAAAAATATACACTATAGTCTACTGCTGAGCTTGTTTACTCTAATTCCCATTACGACCAGGTGTCTCAGGCCGTTCATTATCTGTGCTCTTAATATGGCACTTAACCCCGAGTCCAATATATCCATGACTTCAACTAACAAACCTGATGTAACAAAACAAGCAACATTCTTTTCAGGCGAGGCATCACCCTTCTCGTGAAGTTTGTTCACGAGGAATTTAGACCAGTATAGGTGATGGCCTGAACTAGAATTTTCTGTAATGATGTGATCACATCACGCTGTCCTACTGCTAGTATCATGGCTTTTGCTATGCTGGTTACTTTGTATTGCGTTTTTTTTTTTACCACAGACAGATACTTCAGCATGTTTGGTTCCGTCTCTGGCAGGAAGCCCAATCCAGAGTCGATTTTAAGATCCTTAAATGTAGAAGAAGGTTCATTTGTTTTGATATCACTCCTGATCAGCCTTACTGCTGCCTCTGTTACGCCTCTCATCGGCGCCTCTTCATCACATTCTCGTTGCTCATCTTTGTAGTACGACCTATGAATGTTTTGCAGATAATAAGAACCATAAAGTAAACGAAACACTTTAAAAACTTCCTAATTTTGCCCTGAAGATGTAAAACCGTCAGTAGTTCCTCATCATTCATCACAACATATGCACATATTCTGAAGAATTCCTATTGTTGATCATCATATTTAGGCCGTCCAGATTTTCTGTGTTTCGCTGCAGTTCCGCCTCGATACTGTAGTATACTCATTGCGAAAATTGACACTGCATATAAGCTGGTACATGCAAACAGCAGCATGAAGATCTCCACCATAGTACTCAGTCCACTCTCTCACAGTACAGGACCAATCATCACGAACATGAACTGGATTATCTAATTCTTTACACCATTTTTTGTAGATCTGAGAACTTTCCTGTGCTAAGCATGAAGCGATCATTTTCCAAACCTGAAAAGTGATAAAAACCTTCAATTTTCAAGAAAATTGCTCTGGAAGTTCAAAATAATTTCCACTTATTGAAGATTTAAAAGACGAAGAAAAACCGTCGGTACTATATGAAATCGTTTTGGATTTTTGTACGCTATATTGGCAGCAATGTTAGATAAATGGACTGAGTGAATGAAATCGTAAATCTTTTGACAGCAAGAGATTCCTTAACGCTTGAAACCCAAGCTTACCTACCACAATGATTGACACTAAATTGTGGTGATGTACACAGCAGTGCAGCGTTGCGATGACATTCCATAACGTGATGTAGCCCCAGTCGATGGTCCGTGGTGCGTAGAGCAGAAAGAGCATACTCCCACGACCAAGTTTATTCCTCCACTTCAGAGTTTGTGTTACATTATAAAGCAAGGTATGAATCTTCGCAGGCCATGTTGAATTGGATTCGTAATTAGTGAATAATTTGTTCTCTGATTATCACACTGTGGGCCAGCTTCACATCAACAGTTCCTCTTCCAGGATAAGAAATAACTGATGACGTACGCGAAGCATCTCTCCTTTCTCATCGACAAGTTATAGAGGTAGTCTACATCCACGTGGCAGCAACATATAGTAGTCATTGTTTCATACTATGGAACAATGCTCTTCTCCAGACTGAGGGACTGACCACCTCAAAACTTTAAGGGTGATGGACTGATTACATCGTCTTCAAGTATCTTCTGCTTCTATCAACTTTTCTGTACTTGACTGAAGAAGCCTACTGTGTAGGCGAAACGTTTCATAATAAAGATACCTAACTGTTGCATATGTGTCTTACCTAAACAGTAGTCATATGTAAATACTCCGTGCTACGGGAAAGTGGTACAATATTTTAGCCTGGTAATTTAAGAGATTAGTAGGGATTTAAATTCACAAAAAAACCTACGCTATGCATCTCTCCCCCACTGTGATTGGGATAAGAAATGAGTTTAAAGGAGAGGGAAGTAAGTTGGGGAGAATGTTTGCCGTACTTTATAGCCAATCACAAGCACGCCTTTCGTTACGATTAAAATTTGTTTGGAAACCTCCTTTTACTTGTCGAGGGTTTCTTTACAGAGGAGTAAATTATTATTGACCAATTGCTACCAAATATAATATTCCTTGTTTTAATTATTTTACTGTGATATAATTTATGTTCGTTAAATACGCTAGACTATTTTGTAGTCTCCAGGCTGCAAATGCTTATATAAGAGATTGTATTAAATGTGTAAATGTATAGTTAACAACTGTTGTAAAACGAACTAAAACGATTCTTCTCTTACCTAGAAATGCCAAGTCAGTGTTTCCTTAAGAAAGTCTGAGTTAATGGTAAAGAAGAGAGAAGTCTCCTCGCAACAGTGGCCATGATTGCTCTTTGTAATACCTGGTACAGTTCGGCTTTATCTCACCAGTATTTTATCATTGTTTATGGAAAAATTAATTGCTGCCATTGTATTGAACTTTATGACTCACGAAATCGTAATGACTCTCTGACCGTGGGTTCTATTCCCACCCGAGGTATTGTTTAAACTCTATATATAATTTTATATTTTTTTCATTAAAATTGGATATTGACTTTCATTTCGCTTTGTTATGTTGATGTTTTTGAACATGACATGACACTCGTAACGTAATTATAGTCCCTAAGCGCCGGAAGTGGTATGAGAGCAACATTCCATGGTATGACAGCAACATTCCATGGTATGACAGCAGCATTCCATGGTATGACAGCAACATTCCATGGTATGACAGCAACATTCCATGGTATGACAGCAACATTCCATGGTATGACAGCAACATTCCATGGTATGACAGCAACATTCCATGGTATGACAGCAACATTCCATGGTATGATAGCAAAATTCCATGGTATGACAGCAACATTCCATGGTATGACAGCAACATTCCATGGTATGACAGCAACATTCCATGGTATGACAGCAACATTCCATGGAATGACAGCAACATTCCATGGTATGACAGCAACATTCCATGGTATGACAACAACATTCCATGGTATGACAGCAACATTCCATGGTATGACAGCAACATTCCATGGTATGACAGCAACATTCCATTGTATGACAGCAACATTCCATGGTATGACAGCAACATTCCATTGTATGACAGCAACATTCCATGGTATGACAGCAACATTCCATGGTATGACAGCAACATTCCATGGTATGACAGCAACATTCCATGGTATGATAGCAAAATTCCATGGTATGACAGCAACATTCCATGGTATGACAGCAACATTCCATGGTATGACAGCAACATTCCATGGTATGACAGCAACATTCCATGGAATGACAGCAACATTCCATGGTATGACAGCAACATTCCATGGTATGACAGCAACATTCCATTGTATGACAGCAACATTCCATGGTATGACAGCAACATTCCATGGTATGTTGCAACCCCTGAATGGGTTACAATGATTATTATGTATATATATAATGTATATTACCTTTTCATTTAATTTTATATTGCTTATATTTGCGATAATAGCTAAATCGTAAATGTATTGCTTTATATTATTATTTGACTGTTATATTGTTATTTTACTTATGTTGTTAGGATGTACATAATATGTGCTCAGTTCAAGTCTTGATTGTCAAACTACTGTAATTATCGCTTGTCGCTCGTTATACTGCCGGCTTCTGAGCTGTGCTGTCCACGTGGCTATCACATGATCGAGAGGGGGGGTGTCCTCACCTCTCGTGAAGTATTCAGTCTGCTCTAGACTCTCTTGGTGGTTGGACAGATTGTCTGTCTCATTATTCTTGTTAGTTCTGTAGAACTCTGTTCACAGAACATTGTATAGACTTAGTGATTTTCGACGTTGTACTGAGGTTGTGTGTCACATAGACACTCTGAACATCTCAGGTCCTTAGCTATAGCTTCTGACCTAATTTTGTACTGGTTTCTGTGTATTGTCACAGTCAGGGTTTTTCCTATGCTGAACTTAGATTCAGTAGTATGGGAGTTTTGTAACTTTTGTGGAGGATCTGCTGATGGTCCCTACTTAGTGTCGTTATATTATCTCCTTGTTCCTGATTCTGTGTCGCAGTCGCTTGATATTGCATTGCTATTGGGCTTAGCATTCTTTGTTGTTCAAGCAGACTGTTCGGGTTGCCAGTCGGTCAAGAAGTTAGTTTATTTGAGGACTTTGTCAGTCACTTGTTTAAGTCTTATTCGAGTCTTGAGACATAGCTAACTACTTAAGAGCACTTACACGCATACACACTTACTTGTACATATTTGTAATATCTTATTAAATGTTAATGTACCTGACGGTACTTAAGAATTATAAATGTGATATGTGCTTTCAGCACAATAATATTGAACTCGAGAGATTGATTTTATTTTGATTGCTGTAATTTAATTTAATTTGATAATATACCTCTAGACTTAATAAATTTATTAAATTTTAATTTCTCTAGTTAGTAGCCTACCAGTTGTAATCCTAAAGCACTATTGAACCATACTGAATTTTAATGGATAATTGGACAAGGATACTGACTACTTGTTACGAAAACCCAGTAACAGGCTGGATGCTAGAAGGGCAGTCCTTTCTAGTATTCACTGGAGATCTCTAAGCTTTTAGAATCGCGTTTTTTGTAACAAATGGGGGCCTGTCCGGGAGGCTCTTGATCCAAGGTGTTGGAGAAATTGTCCAGTTTGACATACTAGTACTTCTATGATCAAACACTTTGAGTACTTTCCTAATCTGAAGACTTTGAGTTTAGTCTTGTACAACATACCAGGTGGATGTATGTACCTGACTGAGTCTCTTGATCCAAGGAGATGGAAATACTGTTTATGAGTTCTAGCTCTAAGACAACCAACACTAAAATTCCTATTAGGATTATAGTTTCCCATAATCACTCTCTCGTAGTACAATTATTTTCGTGATGTATGCCAAAGTGAAACAGTTAATTGATACTCTGACTTTGTCTGAGTTAAGTACATTAAAACTTCAGACGTGTTGGCAAGTAGCCAAATATCTCGGTGTGACGTATAACAGGAATTACACCGCAGAAACTGTCAGAGCATTAATTAAAGATATATTGTTTCCTGCTCATACAGAGATGTCTGATTATGATTCAGATTCAGAAAGCCTAGTGTCACAATTAGGAAGTATGACTCTATTTGAAGTTGAAGAAAGAGCAACTAGAGCAGAAGTGAGCCTAGTGTCTGAGCCTAGTGTAGCTCAGTTCTCGCTCGCTCCTTCCTTCACTGACACTATAGTACAGAGTATAGCTGGTAGTATGACACAGCCTAATACTAGTACAGTGTATGCTACACCTGTATCTACTTATCCTAGACCAGATCTAGACTCTCTAGAGACGGCTGGACCAAGTGTCCGACCTAAGGACCGTCCAGACCATGTTAATTTCCCTACTCCTCCATTACCCACTGGTCCTATCTCTCAGGAACAGTTTGAGAGGTTTGAACGCCTCATTATGTTGCAGACTGCACAAATAGAGGCACAGAGGAAATTGAACGAAGAAGATTTCCAAAGAGAAAATGTTCGTCTGTTAAGACAACAGACTGATAGATCACAGGACACATTTAATGTGCAGAAAGCTGCATCCATGGTTCCTAAGTTTTTTGAAAGTGACTTAGACACATATTTTGATGTGTTTGAGAACCAGGCACGTGCTATGAACTGGCCACGTAAGCACTGGGCAACATTGTTGCATACTGCTTTGACGGGAAGAGCTCAAACCTGTACTGCAGCTTTGCCATTTGCCAAGTACATTAGTTATGACGCTGTCAAACAAACTATTCTAGAGACGTATAACTTGTTACCTGTAAGTTATCAAAGAGCATTTCGTACGTTACAACGACGACAAGATCAAACTTGTGTAGAGTTTGCTCGTGAGAAAAAAGTTGCATTTGAGAGATGGTGTAGAGCTGCCAAGTGTAACAACTACGACAGCCTTGTTCAGTTGTTACTACACGAAGAGTTTAACAACTGTATGTCTGCTGACATACAAGAATATCTGATCGATCATACTACCTCAGATATTCTGGAAACTGCAGCATTAGCAGACAATTACGAGATTTCTCACAAACTTGTACGTACTAAAACACAAAGAAACAAGGTAACTAAAAATTGTCCTAGAAGTTGGCAACCTAAATCAGCTGCTCATTGCCGGCCTGATGTACCTGCTACTGTAACTTCTCGTACCTTTACCAGGAAAACTCACAATCCTGAATCTGTCTCTGTGGCTAGACAGAAATCTGATATCGAGAAGAAGAAAGTTAAATGTACCTATTGTAACAGAAAAGGACATACTAGAGAGTATTGCTATAAGTTAGAAAGAGATACGAGAAACAGTCGTGCGGCTGGCGCCCCCACTCAAGTCGTATCCTCTTCCGAGCAACAAAGGCACCAAAATCCTAGCAATTCCTCTGATCCTACTGTTTTAGATAATGTTACTCAGGATAGATGACTAGCGTCAGAAAGTGTATCTGACGAAAAGATTCGTTCAGCGATGAGTCCTTACTTTTCGAGAGATAAAGTAGGATTTGACGAATCACATCTAACTGAGATAATTTCTTTCAGAGACACTGGCAGTTATCTCACGTTATTAAGAGAAGATGTACTGCCCATAACTGACGATACCTATTGCAAGATAGATGTATTGTTAGAAGCCTATGGAGGGGCTGTTATAAAAGTGCCTCTGCACAAAGTTTATATTGAAACAAGCTATTATACTGGTTATATTTCAGTGGGTATATCCAGTGGTGTATTTCCCATCAGGTCAGTGGACTTGTTGATAGGGAACGATATCCTTCATGCTGGTATATGTAAAGAACCACTTGTGATTGATAATAACACTGATGATAATTATGCCATTGAAGCTTGTAGAGAGAAACCTATTTTATTTCCTCTCAGCGCAATTACTAGAGCTATGTCAAAGATTCAACAACCATCCTTGTCTCCTGTTGAGTTAGTGGATGACAATGATTTGGGGTTGAATATGTTGTTTAGTGACGCTCTGCGCCCAGGATCATTAACACTGACTCCCCCCGGTCATCAACCTAGTCAGGACACAACTGACGTTAAATTTCTAACTCATGATGATTTAATCAAGGATCAGTTTGTTGATCAGTCACTGGAAAGACTGAGAGATATAGCAGTTACTGAGAGTGAAGCAAAGGATCTCGATAATTGTTACTATTATAGTAACGGTGTACTGATGGAGAAAAATACATGTAAGTTGTCAGCTGATAGTGTTTCCACCACAGTCAAGCATCTCGTAGTGTTACCAGTTACATTTCGTGAACAAGCCATTGATTTTGCTCACAATAGTCCCATAGGAGGACATTTGGGTGTCAAGAAGACACTCGGTAAACTGGCAAAACATTTTACTTGGCCAAAGATGAAGGAAACAGTAGCTGATCATGTGCGACGTTGCCACGTGTGTCAAGTGACAGGCAAGCCAGCGCACACACCTCCACCTACACCTCTCACTATGAGCTCTAGTAGCAAAGTTCAGTTCATCTGGACTAGAGATTGTTCAGACTCGTTCAAAAGGTTGAAGCATCTGCTTTCCTCTGCTCCTGTGTTGAAGAGTCCTAATTTCAATCTTCCCTTCTTTTTACATATAGATGCGAGTGGTTATGCAGTGGGTGCTGTGCTGCTCCAACAGTCAACATCCACTGATATTCTCCATCCTATATGTTACTATTCATCTAAGCTTAAACGACACCAGAAAAATTATGCCACTATTGAGAAAGAGGCTCTAGCTCTTGTGGTGTCCTTGGAACATTTTGACGTGTATTTGGGCACTTCCCCATTTAAAATTAACGTTTTTTCAGACCACAATCCACTCACTTATATAAATACTATGAAAAGTAAAAATGCTAGGATCATGAGGTGGGCCCTCAGAATCCAACCTTATTCTATTAGTATAAAACACATAAGTGGTCATTGTAATGTAATTGCTGACGCTCTGTCTCGTCCTTAATAATTATCAGTTACATTAAATTAACGTAATTTTATGCCCAAATACCTTTTGTTACTTGCTATGTCAAATTCAGTAAAGTAACTTAATCCCTCCAGCCCATATTAACTATATATACTCATGTCATGTCTAATTATTATATTTATATATTCACAGTAATGTTGTGTGAGGAGGAGACAAGCTGAGTGTTGAGTGGGTAGTGTGGTGCGGGTGATGTACTGCGTGACGCAACACTGTCCTGCCGCAGACCCCCCCCCCTCACTACACACCTTAAGCTGTTTCATACTCAGATGTTCATACTGCCTCGCATTCCACAACCACTACTTAAGAGTGGAATGCAGTCTCCTCTACTATGATCGAGCCTCAACGTGCCCTCCTTGTCAGCGCTATCCTGTCTCTACACTGATGTACATAACCACGAGTATGCAGAGATACGATACTGTGTACTGCCCTAGTACTAGGGGCATATCCTAGTGACGGACGCTGTGAAATTGTAGAGGTGCTTGGCACAAGAGAGACTGATTAATATTTATATTAAATTGTATTGATATGAGTAATCAGAAATAATGTGAAAGACATTAATGCAACTCCTAGTGCGACCCTCTGTCGTGTTGGGGGGGGGGGTGTTGCAACCCCTGAATGGGTTACAATGATTATTATGTATATATATAATGTATATTACCTTTTCATTTAATTTTATATTGCTTATATTTGCGATAATAGCTAAATCGTAAATGTATTGCTTTATATTATTATTTGACTGTTATATTGTTATTTAGCTTATGTTGTTAGGATGTACATAATATGTGCTCAGTCTTGATTGTCAAACTACTGTAATTATCGCTTGTCGCTCGTTATACTGCCGGTTTCTGAGCTGCAGCTGTCCACGTAGCTATCACGTGATCGAGGGGGGGGGGTGTCCTCACCTCTCGTGAAGTATTCAGTCTGCTCTAGACTCGCTTGGTGGTTGGACAGATTGTCTGTCTCATTATTCTTGTTAGTTCTGTAGAACTCTGTTCACAGAACATTGTATAGACTTAGTGATTTTCGACGTTGTACTGAGGTTGTGTGTCACATAGACACTCTGAACATCTCAGGTCCTTAGCTATAGCTTCTGACCTAATTTTGTACTGGTTTCTGTGTATTGTCACAGTCGGGTTTTTCCTATGCTGAACTTAGATTCAGTAGTATGGGAGTTTTGTAACTTTTGTGGAGGATCTGCTGATGGTCCCTACTTAGTGTCGTTATATTATCTCCTTGTTCCTGATTCTGTGTCGCAGTCGCTTGATATTGCATTGCTATTGGGCTTAGCATTCTTTGTTGTTCAAGCAGACTGTTCGGGTTGCCAGTCGGTCAAGAAGTTAGTTTATTTGAGGACTTTGTCAGTCACTTGTTTAAGTCTTATTCGAGTCTTGAGACATAGCTAACTACTTAAGAGCACTTACACGCATACACACTTACTTGTACATATTTGTAATATCTTATTAAATGTTAATGTACCTGACGGTACTTAAGAATTATAAATGTGATATGTGCTTTCAGCACAATAATATTGAACTCGAGAGATTGATTTTATTTTGATTGCTGTGATTTAATTTAATTTGATAATATACCTCTAGACTTAATAAATTTATTAAATTTTAATTTCTCTAGTTAGTAGCCTACCAGTTGTAATCCTAAAGCACTATTGAACCATACTAAATTTTGATGGATAATTGGACAAGGATACTGACAAGGATACTGACTACTTGTTACGAAAACCCAGTAACAGGCTGGATGCTAGAAGGGCAGTCCTTTCTAGTATTCACTGGAGATCTCTAAGCTTTTAGAATCGCGTTTTTTGTAACATATTTAATTTTGTATTTTTTTATTAAAATTGGATATTGACTTTCATCTCGCCTTGTTATGTTGATGTTTTTGTCCATGATATAACACTCGTAGGTGCTCCACGACTCTCCTGATAATCTTCTCCATGACATTGCATACTATATATGTCAGTGACTGTGTCTGTCTCTTTTCTTAAAAAATGAGGACTACATTTGTAGTCTTCCATACCTCAGGTAGTTGCCGAGTTTCAAATGATGTGCTGAAAGTTGTTGTTAGTGGCACACACATCATCTTTGCTCCCTCTCTAAGGACCCACGGAGAGATGTCCGGTCCCACCGCCTTTGAGGGATCAAGTTCACTTAGCAGCAGCTTCACCTCCTCCTCGGTTGTGTGTATTTCATCAGCACTTGTTGGTATATCCCTTGTTGGTGTACACCCCTGTTCTGATTTCCTGGAGTCCTTTCTGTCCCCTAGGTACATACTTCCTTAAATCTCCTTACATACTTCTTGGTTGTTTCTTGTGAGCTCCCCACCCTTCCTTCTTCAGCCTGATTACCTGGTCCTTGACTGACATCTTCCTCCTGATGTGGCTATACAAGCTATGTCATTTTCATACTACTGCTAGGCCTCCCTTCTCATCTGTGCATACTCGTTTCTGGCTCTTCAACAAATCTCCTTATATTCCTTTGTTTTTGCCTCCCTCCAGCTTTGGGTAAACCAAATGCTCGTTCTGGTCTTCCCATTATTTCTGTTGCCCTTGGGAACAAAGCTTCCTTCTGCCTCCTTGCATTTTGTTGTCACGTAGTAAATCATTTTGTTTACTGATTTTCCTCCCAATTCTCTTTCCCACTGACCTGTTGCAGAAAGTTCCTCATGCTTGTGTAGTCCCCTCCTTTTATAGTCTGGATTTTCCCATTCTACTCCTCTTACCCTCTTTGCTTGTAACTCTATGCATTCAAAGCTCTGAACCATGTGATTATTAGCTTTGAGGGGCATTTCGTATGTGATGTCCTCGATGTCCAAGCTACTCAAGGTGAATACGAGGCCAAGTCTTGCTGGTTCATCCTCACCTCTCATTCTGGTAGTGTCCCAAACATGTTGATGCCTGAGGTTTTCCAGTACCACATCCATCACCATGGCTCTCCACAGTGATGGACGTGGTACTGGAATAAAAAGGTACTGGATAAAAATGTAAGAAGACTCGTGGTGCCAGGAGTCGTCTTACAATTTTATCACTTCTCTCCCAAGCCAAGGTGTGTATAATTTTACATTGCTTAGTTAAGTCAAGTTTTGACCTCACAAGCACAGTTGACCTACTTGACATTGTGTGTGTGTGTGTGTGTGTGTGTGTGTGTGTGTGTGTGTGTGTGTGTGTGTGTGTGTGTGTGTGTGTGCTCACCTAATTGTGGTTGCAGGAGTCAAGACTCAGCTCATGGCCCCGCCTCTTCACTGATCGCTACTAAGTCCTCTCCCTCTCTGCTTCCTGAGCTTTGTCATACCTCTTCTTAAAACTATGTATGGTTCCTGCCTCCACTACTTCACTTGCTAGTCTATTCCACTTCCTGACGACTCTATGACTGAAGAAATACTTCCTAACGTCCATGTGACTCGTCTGAGTTTTCAGCTTCCAGTTGTGACCCCTTGTTTCTGTGTCCCCTCTCTTGAACATCCTGGCTCTGTCCACCTTGTCTATTCCCCGCAGTGTGTGTGTGTGTGTGTGTGTGTGTGTGTGTGTGTATGTGTGTGTATGTGTGTGTATGTGTGTGTATGTGTGTGTGTGTGTGTCTGTGTGTGTGTGTTTTTTGTGGGTATAAATTACAATAGTTCAGACGTGTTTCAGTAGTGTTCTCGTAACAATATTGGCAGTGACTCAGGGAAGTGATATTAACCTTATTACGAGATGAGACCAGGTTAGTGAGGCTCTGCTACCTGCTGCTGCTAACACAATTTACTCTTGTGTTTGGACGAGTCAACAACATGT
>NW_027201193.1:0-12883 GCF_038502225.1 Cherax quadricarinatus
ACATAACACCTGTGACCCTACTTTCATTTTGGTCTAAGGCCACAGTAGACTTACTTGAATAGACCTTCATCCGAGGGTCTAAGAGAGCTGGTCTTCTATGGATGCCTTGGGGCAAGACTGCAAATGCAAGCAACATCATGTGCAACCGGTGTATTTACTGGAGAAGAATCTGCTATGGCCTGGTCCCTAAGCATCTTTTGACAATATGGCTGCAGGTGGCCCTGTTTATTGAAATATGTACAGTTATAAGGTATAAAAGCCCCCTGCACACTTGATATAGGCTGAAGCCCGTGACCTTGGGGAACTGGACTCTTTCTACTTGTCCTCTGTGACAGCCGACTTAAAACCTTCCTGGGTTGGTACCGGAAAATTAGGCTTATTAAAACTCTGGTTGTTATTAGGTTGGAAAATGGGTGGCTTAAACTTCTGAAATTTCTTATTCCTACTGGTGGGTGGTGGGGAAAACTTACCATTATCAGTATGTGGTGGGTGGTAACTACTACCAAATTTTTGGTTAGCTAAAAATCTGTCACCCAGCTCTAAAGCATTATTAAAATCATCAAGATCCTTCTCAAGATATGTCTTAAGGTCAGGAGGAACATTTCTCAACAAATCCTCTAACAAAATTTAGGTAATTACACCCTCATAGTTTCCCACCACAAACTTCAAGCGACACCACGTATTTAGAAGCGACATCTTCTCCTTGCAATATTCCACCAAAGACTGTCCTGCCTGAAACTTTAGTCCTCTAAACTTCTGCCGGTACCTTTCTGGCAACATTTGATAAGCCAGTAAAACTACCTCATTTAGTTTATTATCAGAAAAATCCGATCCCCCTAGAGAACTAACGGCCTGTAACCCTTGTATAGTTATACAAAGTCTCCACTTGTTCTTTTGTCAAATACTTGAACCCATTAACTGGGGATTATTCTTGCTGATATATCAAGTGTTAGTTAAACTCTAGTGTTGCATATTCCAAAATGGGCATGACAAATATTATATAGAGGGTTTCGAATGATGGTTGAGATTCCTGAAGCTACTCCTAGATTTATGAAAAAAAAAGTTTTGTTTACAGAGGATTTTCGTTTGTTGGTGACTGGTGATATGTTTGAAACTATGCTCACTCTGGTATCCAGTCGACTTGACTGATCACCAAAAGTCATATCCGTGTATTTCGTGAGATTCAATTCAAAACAAGGGGTTGGCCAAAATAATGGAAACACCTTGAAATTTTAAACAAATTTATCGTAATATAGTGTACGACCATTTTTGGCAGTAATTACTGCTTGAATTCTACGAGGAATTGATTCATACAATGTTTGAATAGATTCTAGGGGTATTTTTGTCCATTCTTCAAATATAACAGTCTCCAGTTCCTTAATTGATGATGGTGTTGCAAACATAGGATGAAGTTGATCTGCTAAAATGTTTAATTAATCTTAACTTTTAATTCTGCCATGAAGGGCAACCATTGGGCCTGCAGATTTCCAAGATATAGCACCCCAAATCATCAGAGAACCTCCTTCGTGTTTAACAATTGGAAGAAGACAGTCGGGATCATATGCTTCTTTTGGCTGTCTCCACACGTATACTCGGCCTGAGGTTGGAAATAATGTGAAATAAGGAGAAAAATAAAATTCTTCCAGTGGTCTAAGGACCACTATTCATGATTTTTACACCACTCTACATGCTTTTCAACATTGGTTTTTGAAAGTAAGGGTTTCCTAATTGCAGTTCTCGCATAAAATCCAGCTTTATGAAGTTCCCTTCTTACAGTTTTTGTGGAAACTGGGTTATGGAGGTGTTCATTAAACTCTGCTGCAGTTTTGGATGCTGTAGTCTTATGATCCTTTCTAGCAATCCGTGAAAGAGTTCGACGATCCCTTTCTGACAGGTTTCGCTTCCTTCCAGAGTTTTTCTTTGATGAGGAGGTTTTCCCATCTTTTGCAAAGGCTGTCATCACCTTCGAGACAATACCTTTTGATAAACCAAAAAGTCCAACTGTCTTCGTTACGCTACAACCACCCATACGAGCACCAACAATTCGAACCCATTCAAAGTCTGACAGATCTATCATTTTAGGGATTTTAGTTAATTTCTCTTCATAAATCTGTAAAAAAATAACATTTTAAGCGAAAAGGAATAAGAAAGACTAATAATAAATCATAAATACACAAAAATAGGTGTTTCAATTATCTTGTCGACCAACAATTATATATATATATATATATATATATATATATATATATATATATATATATATATATATATATATATATATATATATATATATATATATATATATATATATATATATATATATGTCGTGCCGAATAGGTAGAACTTGCGATCTTGGCGTAAATAGCAACGCTCATCTTGCCATATAGGACAAGTGAAAATTTGTGTATGCAATAATTTCGTCAAAATCATTCTGAACCTAACGAAAAAAATAAATTTCACTGCGTATGTTTAGTATTAAATTATTGTAAACAATTCTGAAATATATATAGTTGGGTTAGGCCAAAATAAATTGTTCTTTTTATATTAAGGTTAGGTAAGTTTTCTAAGATTCTTCTGGTGAAAAATTAAAATTTTTTACATAAACATTAATGAAAAAAATATATATTTAAACGTATAAGAGAAAATTTTAGAAAGGACTTAATTTTAAATGAGTTCTTGCTAATTGACCAGTTTTACATATTCAGCACGACATATATATATATATATATATATATATATATATATATATATATATATATATATATATATATATATATATATATATATATATATATATATATATATATATATATATATATATATATATATATATATATATTTATATATATTATAAATATATATATATATATATATAAATATATATATATATATATTTATTTATAATCTACTACAATGTACCCAACAGCTCTATTGATACTCGCATCCAATTCCTCCATGTCAAGACTTAACACTCTCAAAACAGAAATCCCTTTATCCTTGACCCTATGGAACACCTACTCAACCAACCCCTGATGCTCCCCGTCCCTTCACCAAAATATATTACATGAAATGCACTCATTCGTCTCTCAACCCTTGAGTGAAGAGGACGTGCGCTGCTGCTGCCCCCTGGAGTTGTCTGCTGGCAGTATTATTTTCCCCAAACATGGCGCAGGCTAGCCGGCGCAGGATAAATACTGTCTGCATTGAATTAACCAGTGGAGCTGTAACGGGGCCATCAATAGAGTTGCTTCTGCCTGCAATCATCAGAGATACCTACGGAATAGCCAATGAGGAGATTTGTGGACTTGCACTGAACTGTACGAAGAGGATTTTTGTAAAATTTAGTTCGGCGAATGTGTATGAGGCAGTGGTGAATAAGTTTCAGGAAGTGGCCATACCAGTTAATCATACTGTGACAGTGAGGAGGCATGATGTATCCAGCTATTACACATGGGTTAAGATCAGGAATGTGCCATTCGAGGCGGATGCATCTGACATCCGGTTCACTTTGTGTAAATATGGCACAATACATACGGTCACTGCAGGAAGGTGGTCAGCTGGCCCGTATATGGGGATACCTGAGGGTACATTCTCTGTCAAGATGACGCTCAGACATCCTATTCCATCGTACGTGGTGATGAAAGATTTCAGGACTCAGGTATTTGTGACATACGCTGGGCAGCGACGCACTTGCCATTTGTGCGGGTCGTATGATCACCTGGCTGTGCAATATGAAAGACGACGTGGTGATAAGGACCAGCAGCAACGACGAGATGTGGAGGAAAGGAGAGAGGATCAAGATCAGCCGTATTCGACTCTGCCTCAGCAGAGTTTGACATGGAGTGAGGAGGTTGAGAGGGCCGAAGAAAAGGAGATGGCAGGGGCTACGTGGGGGGACGACATCACTTCCTTTGACGTTGTACAAGTGCTGGATGAGGTCATCGCGGAAGTGAATGGTAGCGATGCGGAAACGTCGATATTGTCGACGTTTAGGAACATTTAGGGCAATGAGCGTCCTTGTCAGGATGTTGGTACAGACCTGGGTCATGGGTCTGCAGTTGAGGTGGGCGTGGTGATGCCAGCTCGGCCTGAAGTGTGTGATAAGGATACCCAGTTGGTTAGAACTGTGGAGGTGGAGGTTCATCATGGCACTGCGCTGGATGACTTGATGCAGGTCGAGGGTACAACGCGTAAGTGGGCAGCAGTGCTTTCTGATTCCGACGACGTGCTTACGCCCACACAACGGCCTGGGAAAAAAGCATGGGCGGATGCCATGCGGAGAGGTTCAAGTGGCACTCAGGGGCAGGGGTTGGGTAAGTGTGCCCAGAAAGGGGGGGGGGAGGGAAAAGGGTGCAATGAAACGATCAGGTGATAAGTCGGTAGTGTCAAGAGGGAAACCCCTTTGTCGGTTTTAAGTGCCTGACATTGAACATCAATGGCTTGAGGTCTCAGAGAAAGTGTGAGTTGTTTAGGGAATATTTGGTGCATCATGATGTTGACGTTGTGTTCTTGCAGGAGCACAATTATAGACCAGGTTATGAGTTGAAGGTGGATGGATATAATGTGTATGTTGATCATGCAGTCAGATTGAAAGAAGGTGTGGCCATTTTGGTGAAAGAAACTAGCCCGTTGGATGTCAGGCATAGTGAGGGGGGAGAGGGGAGGGTGATTCGTGTGGATGGGTTATGGGGTCAGGTACAGATGACGTTGGTGTGTGTGTATGGCCCGGCAGAGGGAGATGTAAGGGTAAAGAATAAATTCGTGAGGGACGTTCTGGTATATTATTTGCGTGGATTGTCGGGAGTTGCTCTGATAAGAGGTGATTGGAACTGTGTGATAAGGAGTAAGGATGTTGAACCGAGGGGAGCAGGGCATTGTTTGAGAATATTGGGAGAATTGTTATCCGGGGTAGTATTGATTGATGTTGGGGGAGGTGAGGTGGTGGAGCACACATTTATCAAGCGTGGGTATGCGGCTAGGCTCGATCGATTGTACATGCCCAGGACATTCGTAATACATAGTGTGAGGGTAATGGACGTAGTATTTTCTGATCACAGGGGTGTTTTGGTGGATATAGGTTGGGAGGGGTTGCCAAGAAGGTGTAAGAGGTTTTGGAAGTTGAATGTAAAGTTGTTGCAGGAAGAAGAGTCTCGACAGTCTTTTGTTCAATTGTGGGAGGAGTTGGTGGCAGAGGCACCTGGGAATAGTGATCTGGTTAGTTGGCGGGACTCTGTGGCGAAATCTCGTATTAAGGAATTTTATATTCGTAGTGGGAGGGAATATACCAGGTTGAAGTATGGGTACCAATCTTATCTTGAGGGGCAGTTGAGAGCTTGCTACGAGCGTGGGAGTGCTAGTCATCCGGTGGACGATATTGAGGGATTAAAGGAGCGTATTAGGGATTTGCAAAATGAAAGATTTGATGGCGCGCGAGTTTTGGGTGGGCTTGAAGAGGTGTTATGGGGTGACAGGCCTTCGGCATGCGTGTTGAGGCGACAGCGTCAGAGAAGAGTGGCGACGGAGATGATGGGATTAACTGTTCATGTGGGGATGGAAGGGTATAGGGAGGGGCAGGTATTAGTGACGACAGATGGTATGAGTGGATATCTAGATGCATGGTTTAGTTCATATGCACAAAACGGAGGTATTCGAGATGAGGCTTTAAAGGAAATGGGAAGTTTTGTGCAATGTGAGATTGATGGTATAGATAGGGTAACATTAGAAGGTCCGATCACGGAAAGTGAAATTTCGCACGCTTTGTCCGGTGCAAGTTTAGGTAAGGCGCCAGGTGTAGATGGGTTGCCTAATGACTTTTACGTTAGGAATTGGGAAGTATTGAGAGGATTTTTAGTTAGGTTATTCAATGTAATGAAGGATGATGGGGAAATGGGTGAGCAGCAAAGGACTGCTGTTGTGGTATTAGTTCCAAAAGGTGGACAGATTATGGTAGAGGATTACCGAGCAATATCCCTTATGTGTGGCGATTAGAAGTTATTTGCACGGATTTTAGGGAATAGAATAAAAAAGGTGATAGGTAACGTAATTGACAGAGGACAATATGGGGTACCGGGTAGGACAATGTATGAAGGGCATGGAGTTATTAGAAGTTTTATAGAGCAGGGGGGGGAGTTGGGGGGTGGGGGTGTTTTGGCATTGGATTGGAGAGCGGCTTACGATAGTGTAGAGAGGGAGGCGTTATGGAGGTTCATGCGTTGGCAGGGATTCGGGAGGGAAATTATATCTTGGGCGAAAACATTGTATCAGGGAGCATCTATAAGAGTACAGGTTAATGGAAGGCTAGGTGTTAACATTCAGATGGGAAGGGGTTTGCGACAGGGATGCCCTCTGTCGCATATATTGTTTGCGTGCCTCCAGGATCCCTTTTATAGGGCAGTTAGGTGGAGTATCGCAAGTGGAGGGGTTAGTAATGAACGAGAGGGTCGGCCAGGTTTTGTGGGTTATGTGGATGACACAAATGTATTGGTGAGGGATGAGAAGGATTTACACAAGGTAGGAAAGGTGGTAGATGTGTTTGGCGTGGCTACTGGGATGGAAATTAATGTGGCAAAGTCTAAGTATATGGACCTAGGGAAATAACGTAAAAAGAGGTGGGACTGCAGGGCGCGGGTGGAGTGTGGTGGATCAGCTATTGATTTGTGGGATAGTGTACGTTAAGAATGATAGGGTTGCACAAGAGGTAAATTCGATGTGCACCGTGGATGGGGTATTGAAA
Source organism: Cherax quadricarinatus (assembly GCF_038502225.1). Classification (NCBI taxonomy): domain Eukaryota; kingdom Metazoa; phylum Arthropoda; class Malacostraca; order Decapoda; family Parastacidae; genus Cherax; species Cherax quadricarinatus. Next base: position 6,734 of record NW_027201193.1, read on the forward strand.
AGATTGGGTGGTTTGAGGACGGCACAGCTAATGTTGAATCAGAGGGCCATTGTGACGAACGTCCTGTTGTATAGCAAGATATGTCATGTGGTGGCAATATACCCACTGAGGCGGCGAGAGGTTTTACACTTTCGCAACTCCACCCCATTATCATGTATCCTGACCAACCCTTCCCCACCCACACCTTCCCTCATCATCTCCCTCTTAGTGAAGACACATTTATATTATCATGTATCCTGACCAACCCTTCCCCACCCACACCTTCCCTCATCATCTCCCTCTTAGTGAAGACACATTTATCCCTCCATTTCAAGTCCAGCAAACCCAAACCCCCCTGACTCACAGGTAACATTACTACTTCCCTTTTAAGCCAATCACAACCCGATCCCCACAAGAAATTGAAAATCCTCCTAAGTATTCCCGACATTGCCGTCCCAGTAAATGGGAACATGGCTGCCACGTACCACACCTTACTATACAATAAAACATTAATGACAATAGCTCGTTGCACAAGGGTCTGGTGATATGACCTCTATGCTCCCAGGCAACCCTGAATCCGATCCATCAACTGATTCGAGTTTTTCCTAACTTGCATCAGATAGGTCATCTGCATAGATGATACCACAAATTTTCAACACATCCACCTGCTACCGCACGATGGTACAACCCACGCAGCCCTCCCCGCCCAATCCCCGAACCCCATGGCCATGGACTTTTCTGTATTCACTCTCATACCAGTTGCGCCTCCAAGCAAGTGTACAACCCCATCTAAAGCCTCCATCGACATCCCCTCCCATACCAGAACAGTTGTATCATCAACATAATCCATAAAAACTGGCCAAACCCTCCCGATCCCAATCCCTCCTCCCCTTCAGTGCACATGCATTGCTCCATCAATCTATAAAAGGGGTCCTGTACACATACAAACAATAGTTGTGACATAGGACACCCCTGCCTAAGTCCCCTTCCCATTACAATCTTCTCCCCCAAGCTTCCATTAATCTGGACCCTCGTCATTGCACCTCGATACAACGCATCAATCCAACCCACTATTTCATCCCCAAAACCCTGTCTCCTGAGGATAGCCCTCAATGCTCCTCTTTCTACTTTATCATATGCGCCCTGCCAATCTAATGCCAACAACGCCGCCGCCCCCCTTCCCCCTTTGATTCCACAAAACCCCCTTAGTAACCCATGCCCCTCCACCATAGACCTCCCTGGCAACCCAAACTGAGTTTTCGATACTACCCGCCCTACTAAGTACCTAAACCTATTCCCCAAAATCTTGGCAAACAACTTTTAATCCATGTATAACGACGAGACAGCCTGGTAGTCCCTAAGGGTATGGTGCTCTTCAGTACCAACGCCACCACTGCCGTTGCCTGCTTCTCGCCCAACACACACCTCTCCTTCATCAAATTCAATAACCTTACCAAAAAGCTCCTCATCAGCTCCCAATGCTGTTGATAAAATTCTTCTGGAAGACCATCGATTCCTGGAGCTTTGCCCTTATGCATTTCACTTAAAGCCCTCCATATTTCCTCCTCTGTTATTACCCCACCCAATGCCTCCCTATCACTGCTCCCCAAATTGCATAACACACTCTCACACACCTGCTCTAAAACCTCAACCACTACCCCATCATATTTCCAATACTTCTCATACCATTTGTCTGCATACGTACACGTTCCATTAGTGACTCGTATTACCTGCCCCTCCCTGTAACCACCCACCGACTCATGAACCTCCAACCATGGGATAGTAGTAGCCTGCTGCCATTGCTTTTGCCTATGCAATACGCACGCTGAAGGCCTGTCATATTGCATACTGTCATACTGCATTGTGATATAACCTGTTTACTGTGATTTTATTGCATCGGTGGGAGTCGGCTGACTTGTTAATATATATATATATATATTTACATATATATATATATATATATATATATATATATATATATATATATATATATATATATATATATATATATATATATATATATATGTATGTATATTTATTATTATTTTTTATTATCACACTGGCCGATTCCCACCAAGGCAGGGTGGCCCGAAAAAGAAAAACTTTCACCATCATTCACTCCATCACTGTCTTGCCAGAAGGGTGTTTTACACTACAGTTTTTAAACTGCAACATTAACACCCCTCCTTCAGAGTGCAGGCACTGTACTTCCCATCTCCAGGACTCAAGTCCGGCCTGCCGGTTTCCCTGAACCCCTTCATAAATGTTACTTTGCTCACACTCCAACAGCACGTCAAGTGTTAAAAACCATTTGTCTCCATTCACTCCTATCAAACACCCTCACGCATGCCTGCTGGAAGTCCAAGCCCCTCGCACACAAAACCTCCTTTACCCCCTCCCTCCAACCTTTCCTAGGCCGACCCCTACCCCGCCTTCCTTCCACTACAGACTGATACACTCTTGAAGTTATTCTGTTTCGCTCCATTCTCTCTACATGTCCGAACCACCTCAACAACCCTTCCTCAGCCCTCTGGACAACAGTTTTGGTAATCCCGCACCTCCTCCTAACTTCCAAACTACGAATTCTCTGCATTATATTCACACCACACATTGCTCTCAGACATGACATCTCCACTGCCTCCAGCCTTCTTCTCGCTGCAACATTCATCACCCATGCTTCACACCCATATAAGAGCGTTGGTAAAACTATGCTCTCATACATTCCCCTCTTTGCCTCCACTCTGAAAAAATAGAGAAATTCCAAGCGCTTTCGTGACTACTCACATTATCAAGGAACTATGAAAGTAAAGCATCCAAGGAAGCTATATAAGGGGTTTGGCTAACACCTCACTATCAGATCCCACAACGGTTAAACACCTGACGCGCGCCGACTCAACTGGAGAAATGTATTCATGAGTGGAGTTGCGGGAGTGTGAAACTGTTTTGAGGGCTATAGCGTGGGCTCCAGATCCGGGAAAGGTCAAAATAGGTGCAATGTGTCAATTGTTGGTAGGGAGGGTTGTGGCGCCTGTAGAGGGAATTTTCCCCATGTATACATGGGGAAGTATATGGAATAGGTTAAGTAGGATGAGGTTACAACCACGAGCACGTGACGTAATGTATCGTTTTCTTCACGGGATTTTGCCGTCAGGTACGGTTCTGAGGGATAGACGTGTGTTTGAGGGGGGGGGTGGAATATATGAAGGTGAGGAGTCGGCGTTTCATGTTGTATATTTTTGTGAGGGGATGGGTAGCATCAGGAGTTGGTTGAGTAGGGTGCTTCATAAGATTGGGGGTAAAGGGATTTCTGTTCTGAGAGCTTTAAGTCTTGACGTGGGGGTATGGATGAGAGTATCATTAGGGCTGTGGCGTACATTATGGTAGATTATATATACATAACGTGAGGAATGAGGGGGAAAGAGGTCAGTGAGGTGAAGAGGCGGGTTTTAGCGATTACGTTTTATAAAACGTTGTGCCATAACAGCGAAATTTATGGGAGAAGGTGGGAGCAGGCTTTCTCAGAGGGATATAGAGAATTTACGTTAGAGGTTTTATTAGATTTGTGAATCAGGTGGGAGGGGCAGGGTAGGGATGGTAAATGCTACTGTAGGATGGAATGTCAGGGTAGAAACGGGGTCGCCTCCTTGTGGCTGACAGTTGCAAAAACTGTGCGCGACTTTAGTGTGGAGAGAGAGAGTTGGAATAATGTAACATGCGAATGTGTATGAACCAGTGCGTATGGGATGTGTAACGGTACTTACACAGTTGTGGCTGTCTGCGCCTGCGTGCGCCTTAGATACGCTGTTGTGATTAAGGATTGGTTGAACTTCATTGTGGCAATGTTCCTGGACTTGTTAAGCACTAGAAGTGTATCTTAACCTGGATGAAGCGTCAATGTGTAAGACTTTGTCATGTTTCCCTTATGTTAATATTTGTTATTAAATGTACTGTGTCTTTGGTGTCACTGTTTCACCAATACTTATATAATTACCACTTAAGTTTATTCATATATGTCAAGTTAGGATGTTAAGTCAACAAGTTCGTGATAACGGTCATATTATTTCGGGTGAGGGGGGTAATTAATGTGTAATGAGTTTAAGTCATTAACGGTAATACCAACTTTATTGGTAGTTGTATACATGTGTTTTGAAATGTAATATTCACATTGTGTTAGTATTATTTAAGGTATTGTGACATTTTATCATCGCTTGTATTGTAGCAATGTTTTTATATTATGTGGTAATGTTAGGGTTTAATTGGTAAATAAACATGTACATAGGTAGCCTTTGAGCTCTGTTGAACTTCATTGTTCCAATGTTCAATGTGATATTAATTTTTGCATGTATTTATTCGACCTGGTTGAGGTGTCACTGTGTTGAGGTATGTCATGTCTACTAATATGTCAATAATACGTTATTCGTTATGGTTTTATGATTTGGTGTTGCTGTATCACCAATGATTGTAAGACTTATTAAATATATTTCTTGCTTAATGATAATTCATGATGTTTCTTTTGGTGTGCGTGTGGGGGGGGGGGAAGTGACAAAATTTTAAGTCACTATCGGTAATAATACTTTTCTTTGATAATGGATCTCGAATGTTGCGTGTGAGAGTGTAATACCATTGTAATGTATGGTGTGTGTGAGAGTGTAATACCACTGTAATGTATGGTGTGTGTGAGAGTGTAATACCACTGTAATGTATGGTGTGTGTGAGAGTGTAATACCACTGTAATGTATGGTGTGTGTGAGAGTGTAATACCACTGTAATGTATGGTGTGTGTGAGAGTGTAATACCACTGTAATGTATGGTGTGTGTGAGAGTGTAATACCACTGTAATGTATGGTGTGTGTGAGAGTGTAACACCACTGTAATGTATGGTGTGTGTGAGAGTGTAATACCACTGTAATGTATGGTGTGTGTGTGAGTGTAATACCACTGTAATGTATGGTGTGTGTGTGAGTGTAATACCACTGTAATGTATGGTGTGTGTGTGAGTGTAATACCACTGTAATGTATGGTGTGTGTGAGAGTGTAACACCATTGTAATGTATGGTGTGTGTGTGAGTGTAATACCACTGTAATGTATGGTGTGTGTGTGAGTGTAATACCACTGTAATGTATGGTGTGTGTGTGAGTGTAATACCACTGTAATGTATGGTGTGTGTGAGAGTGTAATACCACTGTAATGTATGGTGTGTGTGTGAGTGTAATACCACTGTAATGTATGGTGTGTGTGAGTGTAATACCACTGTAATGTATGGTGTGTGAGTGTAATACCACTGTAATGTATGGTGTGTGTGTGAGTGTAATACCACTGTAATGTATGGTGTGTGTGAGAGTGTAATACTACTGTAATGTATGGTGTGTGTGAGAGTAATACTACTGTAATGTATGGTGTGTGTGAGAGTGTAATACCACTGTAATGTATGGTGTGTGTGAGAGTGTAATACCACTGTAATGTATGGTGTGTGTGAGAGTAATACTACTGTAATGTATGGTGTGTGTGAGAGTGTAATACCACTGTAATGTATGGTGTGTGAGAGTGTAATACCACTGTAATGTATGGTGTGTGTGAGAGTGTAATACCACTGTAATGTATGGTGTGTGTGAGAGTGTAATACCACTGTAATGTATGGTGTGTGTGAGAGTGTAATACCACTGTAATGTACACCACTGTAATGGTGTGTGTGAGAGTGTAATACCACTGTAATGTATGGTGTGTGTGAGAGTGTAATACCACTGTAATGTATGGTGTGTGTGAGAGTGTAATACCACTGTAATGTATGGTGTGTGTGAGAGTGTAATACCACTGTAATGTATGGTGTGTGTGAGAGTGTAATACCACTGTAATGTATGGTGTGTGTGAGAGTGTAATACCACTGTAATGTATGGTGTGGATATTACGTGTTTAGGGTCATTTTGGATTCTTGTGTATTAATCTGTTTCTGTGTACTTTTTTAATATATTTATACCACCTTGTATTGCATTGTTTTAAATAAAATATATAAAAAAAAATTCATTTGGTCGCCTTGACAACAGCAGAGGCGGACTTGTCCCTGGAGCTCCTCAACACTTTCACTTGTGTGATTGGTCAGTGTGCATCATGATAGTGAGTCTGAGGAAGCGTGTTAATACAATGAGCATAGAGCTACTGAAGGGGGCCATAAC
>NW_027201194.1:0-12877 GCF_038502225.1 Cherax quadricarinatus
CTAGCATCAGCTGTTGTGCAGGAAGTAGCGTGGGTGTACTGCTAGCATCAGTTGTTGTGCAGGAGGTAGCGTGGGTGTACTGCTAGCATCAGTTGTTGTGCAGGAGGTAGCGTGGGTGTACTGCTAGCATCAGTTGTTGTGCAGGAGGTAGCGTGGGTGTACTGCTAGCATCAGTTGTTGTGGAGTGAGGTAGCGTGGGTGTACTGCTAGCATCAGTTGTTGTGCAGGAGGTAGCGTGGGTGTACTGCTAGCATCAGTTGTTGTGCAGGAGGTAGAGTGGGTGTACTGCTAGCATCAGTTGTTGTGCAGGAGGTAGCGTGGGTGTACTACTAGCATCAGCTGTTGTGCAGGAGGTAGCGTGGGTGTACTGCTAGCATCAGCTGTTGTGCAGGAGGTAGCGTGGGTGTACTGCTAGCATCAGTTATTGTGCAGGAGGTAGCGAGGGTGTACTGATAGCATCAGTTGTTGTGCAGGAGGTAGCGTGGGTGAACTGCTAGCAACATTTGTTGTGCAGGAGGAAGCGTGGTGTACTGCTACTCAGTTGTTGTAGCATCATCTGCTGTTGTGAAGGAGGTAGCATGGGTGTACTGCTAGCATCAGTTGTTGTGAAGGAGGTAGTGAGGGTGTACTGCTAGTATCAGTTGTTCGGCAGGATGTAGCGTGGGTGTACTGCTAGCATCACCTGTTGTGGAGGAGGTAGCGTGGATGTACTGCTAGCATCAGGTGTTGTGCAGGAGGTAGCGTGGGTGTACTGCTAGCATCAGTTGTTGTGCAGCTAGAGCTGGTAGCGTGGGTGTACTGCTAGCATCAGCTGTTTTGCAGGAGGTAGAGTGGGTGTACTACTAGCCTCAGTTGTTGTGCAGGAGGTAGCATGGGTGTACTGCTAGCCTCAGTTGTTGTGCAGGAGGTAGCGTAGATGTACTGCTAGCATCAGTTGTTGTGCAGGAGGTAGCGTAGATGTACTGCTAGCATCAGTTGTTGTGCAGGAGGTAGCATGGGTGTACTGCTAGCCTCAGTTGTTGTGCAGGAGGTAGCGTGGGTGTACTGCTAGCATCATCAGTAGCGTGTTGTAGCATCAGGAGGTAGCGTGGGTGTACTGCTAGAATCAGCTGTTGTGCAGGAGGTAGCGTGGGTGTACTGCTAGCATCAGTTGTTGTGCAGGAGGTAACGTGGGTGTAAAGCTAGTATCAGTTGTTGTGCAGGAGGTAGCGTGGGTGTACTGCTAGCATCAGCTGTTGTGAAGGAGGTAGCGTGGGTGTACTGCTAGCATCAGTTGTTGTGCAGGAGGTAGCGTGGATGTACTGCTAGCATCAGGTGTTGTGCAGGAGGTAGCGTGGGTGTACTGCTAGCATCAGTTGTTGTGCAGGAGGTAGCATGGGTGTACTACTAGCATCAGTTGTTGTGCAGGAGGTAGCACTAGCATCAGTTGTTGTGCAGGAGGTAGCGTGGGTGTACTGCTAGCATCAGTTGTTGTGCAGGAGGTAGCGTGGGTGTACTGCTAGCCTCAGTTGTTGTGCAGGAGGTAGCGTAGGTGTACTGCTAGCCTCAGTTGTTGTGCAGGAGGTAGCTTAGATGCACTGCTAGCTTCAGTTGTTGTGCAGAGGAGTACTGCTAGCATCAGTTGTTGTGCGTGGGTGTACTGCTAGCATCAGCTGCTGTGCAGGAGGTAGCGTAGGTGTACTGCTAGCATCAGTTGTTGTGCAGGAGGTAGCGTGGGTGTACAGCTAGCATCAGTTGTTGTGCAGGAGGTAGCGTGGGTGTACTGCTAGCATCAGTTGTTGTGCAGGAGATAGCGTGGGTGTACTGCTAGCATCAGTTGTTGTGCAGGAGGTAGCGTGGGTGTACTGCTAGCATCAGTTGTTGAGCAGGAGGTAGCGTGGGTGTACTGCTATCATCAGTTTTTTTGGAGTGTGGTAGCGTGGGTGTACTGCTAGCATCAGTTGTTGTGCAGGAGGTAGCGTGGGTGTACTGCTAGCATCAGTAGTTGTGAAGGAGGTAGCATGGGTGTACTGCTAGCATCAGTTGTTGTGCAGGAGGTGTCATGGGTGCACTGCTAGCATCAGTTGTTGTGCAGGAGGTAGCGTGGGTGTACTGCTGTAGTTGTTGTGCTAGCGTGGGTGTACTGCTAGTCAGTTGTGCAGGAGGTAGCGTGGGTGTACTGCTAGCATCAGTTGTTGTGCAGGAGGTAGCGTGGGTGTACTGCTAGCATCAGTTGTTGTGCAGGAGGTAGCGTGGGTGTACTGCTAGCATCAGTTGTTGTGCAGGAGGTAGCGTGGGTGTACTGCTAGCCTCAGTTGTTGTGCAGGAGGTAGCGTGGGTGCACTGCTAGCATCAGTTGTTGTGCAGGAGGTAGCGTGGGTGTACTGCTAGCATCAGTTGTTGTGCAGGAGGTAGCAGGAGGAAGCGGGTGTACTGCTAGCATCAGTTGTTGTGCAGGAGGTAGCGTGGGTGTACTACTAGCTCAGTTGTTGAGCAGGAGGTAGCGTGGGTGTACTGCTATCATCAGTTGTTGTGCAGGAGTCAGCGTGGGTGTACTGCTAGCATCAGTTGTTGTGCAGGAGGTAGCGTGGGTGTACTGCTAGCATCAGTTGTTGTGCAGGAGGTAGTACTGCTAGCATCAGTTGTTGCAGGAGGTAGCGTGGGTGTACTGCTAGCATCAGTTGTTGTGCAGGAGGTAGCTTGGGTGTACTGCTAGCATCAGTTGTTGTGCAGGAGGTAGCATGGGTTTACTACTAGCATTAGCTGTTTTGAAGGAGGTAGCGTGGGTGTACTGCTAGCATCAGCTGTTGTGGAGGAGGTAGCATGGGTGTACTGCTAGCATCAGTTGATGTGCAGCAGGAGGTAGCGTGGGTGTACTGCTAGCATGAGCTGTTGTATAGGAGGTAGCATGGGTGTACTGCTAGCATCAGTTGCTGTGCAGCAGGAGGTAGCGTGGGTGTACTGCTAGCATCAGTTGCTGTGCAGGTGGCAGTGTGGGTGCACTGCTAGCATCAGCTGTTGTGAAGCAGATAGCGTGGGTGTACTGCTAGCATCAGTTGATGTGCAGGAGGTAGCGTGGGTGTACTGCTAGCATAAGTTATTGTGCAGGAGGTAGCGTGGGTGTACAGCTAGCATCAGTTGTTGTGCAGGAGGTAGCGTGGGTGTACTGCTAGCATCAGTTGTTGTGCAGGAGGTGTCATGGGTGCACTGCTAGCATCAGTTGTTGTGTAGGAGGTAGCGTGGGTGTACTGCTAGCATCAGTTGTTGTGCAGGAGGTAGCGTGGGTGTACTGCTAGCATCAGTTGTTGTGCAGGAGGTAGCGTGGGTGTACTGCTATCATCAGTTGTTGTGCAGGAGGTAGCGTGGGTGTACTGCTAGCATCAGTTGTTGTGCAGGAGGTAGCGTGGGTGTACTGCTAGCATCAGTTGTTGTGCAGGAGGTGTCATGGGTGCACTGCTAGCATCAGCTGTTGTGAAGAAGGGAGCGTGGGTGTACTACTAGCATCAGCTCTTGTGCAGGAAGTAGCGTGGGTGTACTGCTAGCATCAGTTGTAGTGCAGGAAGTAGCGTGGGTGTACTGCTAGCATCAGTTGTTGTGCAGGAGGTAGCGTGGGTGTACTGCTAGCATCAGTTGTTGTGCAGGAAGTAGCGTGGGTGTACTGCTAGCATCAGTTGCTGTGCAGGAGGAAGTGTGGGTGTGCTGCTAGCATCAGTTGTTGTGCAGGAGGTAGAATGGGTGTACTGCTAGCCTCAGTTGTTGCGTAGGAGGTAGCGTAGATGTACTGCTAGTTTCAGTTGTTGTGCAGGAGGTAGCGTGGGTGTACTGCTAGCATCAGTTGTTGTGCAGGAGGTAGCGTGGGTGTACTGCTAGTGGGTGTACTGCTAGCCTCAGTTGTTGTGCAGGAGGTAGCGTGGGTGTACTGCTAGCTTCAGTTGTTGTGCAGGAGGTAGCGTGGGTGTACTGCTAGCATCAGTTGTTGTGCAGGAGGTAGCGTGGGTGTACTGCTAGCATCAGTTGTTGTGCAGGAGGTAGCGTGGGTGTACTGCTAGCATCAGTTGTTGTGCAGGAGGTAGCGTGGGTGTACTGCTAGCTTCAGTTGTTGTGCAGGAGGTAGCGTGGGTGTACTGCTAGCATCAGTTGTTGTGCAGGAGGTAGCGTGGTTGTACTGCTAGCATCAGTTGTTATGCAGGAGGTACCGTGGATGTACTGCTAGCTTCAGTTGTTGTGCAGGAGGTAGCGTCGGTGTAACGCTAGTATTAGTTTTTGTGCAGGAGGTAGCGAGGGTGTACTGCTAGCATCAGCTGTTTTGAAGGAGGTAGCGTGGGTGTACTACTAGCATCAATTCTTGTGCAGGAGGTAGCGTGGGTGTACTGCTAGCATCAGGTGTTGTGCAGGAGGTAGCGTGGGTGTACTGCTAGCATCAGTTGTTGTGCAGGAGGTAGCATGGGTGTACTACTAGCATCAGCTGTTTTGAAGGAGGTAGCGTGGGTGTACTGCTAGCATCAGTTGTTGTGCAGGAGGTAGCGTGGGTGTACTGCTAGCATCTGCTGTTTGTGCAGTACTGAGGTGCAGCGTGGGTGCACTGCTAGCATCAGCTGTTGTGCAGGAGGTAGCGTGAGTTTACTGCTAGCATTAGTTTTTGTGCAGGAGGTAGCGTGGGTGTACTGCTGGCATCAGCTGTTGTGCAGGAGGTAGCGTGGGTGTACTGCTAGCATCGGCTGTTGTGCAGAAGGTAGCGTTGGTGTACTACTAGCATCAGCTGTTGTGCAGGAGGTAGCGTGGGTATACTGCTAGCATCAGCTGTTGTGCAGGAGGTAGCGTGGGTGTAGTGCTAGCATCAGCTGTTGTGCAGGAGGTAGCTTGGGTGAACTTCTAGCATCAGTTGTTGTGCAGGATGTAGCGTGGGTGTACTGCTAGCATCAGTTGTTGTGAAGGAGGTGTGGGTGTACTGCTAGCAGTTGTTGTGCAGGAGCGTGGGTGTACTGCTAGCATCAGTTGTTGTGCAGGAGGTAGCGTGGGCGTAGTGCTAGCATCAGGTGTTGTGCAGGAGGTAGCGTGGGTGTACTGCTAGCATCAGTTGTTGTGCAGGAGGTAGCGTGGGTGTACTGCTAGCATCAGTTGTTGTGCAGGATGCAGCATGGGTGTACTGCTAGCATCAGCTGTTGTGAAGGAGGTAGCGTGGGTGTACTGCTAGCATCACCTGTTGTGGAGGAGGTAGCGTGGATGTACTGCTAGCATCAGGTGTTGTGCAGGAGGTAGCGTGGGTGTACTGCTAGCATCAGTTGTTGTGCAGGAGGTAGCATGGGTGTACTACTAGCATCAATTGTTGTGCAGGAGGTAGCGTGGGAGTACTGCTAGCATCAATTGTTGTGCAGGAGGTAGCGTGGGTGTACTGCTAGCATCAGCTTTTGAGCAGGAGGTAGCATGGGTGTACTGCTAGCATTGTGCAGGAGGTAGCGTGGGTGTACTGCTAGCATCAGTTGTTGTGCAGGAGGAGGTAGCGTGGGTGTACTGCTAGCATCAGCTGTTGTGCAGGAGGCTAGCATCAGCGTGGTTGTACTGCTAGCATCAGCTGTTGTGCAGGAGGTAGCGTGGGTGTACTGCTAGCATCAGCTGTTGTGCAGGAGGTAGCGTGGGTGTACTGCTAGCATCAGTTGTTGTGCAGGAGGTAGCGTGGGTGTACTGCTAGCATCAGTTGTTGTGCAGGAGGTAGCGTGGGTGTACTGCTAGCATCAGCTGTTGTGCAGGAGGTAGCATGGGTGTACTGCTAGCATCAGCTGTTAAGCAGGAGGTAGCATGGGTGTAATGCTAGCATCAGCTGTTGTGCAGGAGGTAGCGTGGGTGTACTACTAGCATCATTTATTGTGCAGGAGGTAGCGTGGGTGTACTGCTATCATCATTTGTTGTGAAGAGGTGGTAGCGAATGTGTACTGCTAGCATCAGTTGTTGTGCAGGAGGTAGCATGGGTGTACTGCTAGCATCAGTTGTTGTGCAGGAGGTAGCGTGGGTGTATTGCTAGCATCAGTTGTTGTGCAGGAGGTAGCGTGGGTGTACTGCTAGCATCAGCTGTTGTGCAGGAGGTAGCGTGGGTGTACTGCTAGCATCAGTTGTTGTGCAGGAGGTAGCGTGGGTGTACTGCTAGCATCAGTTGTTGTGCAGGAGGTAGCGTGGGTGTACTGCTAGCATCAGTTGTTGTGCAGGAGGTAGCGTGGGTGTACTGCTAGCATCAGCTGTTGTGCAGGAGGTAGCGTGGGTGTACTGCTAGCATCAGTTGTTGTGCAAGAGGTAGCTTGGGTGTACTGCTAGCATCAGTTGTTGTGCAATAAACTACATGATATAAAAAATAGTGACAAAGTTAATAAAAATATATTTAAGGAACCAAAGAATTTCATTGAAAACATTTTCACTTCAGCTTTTGTTGCAATATAACATCATCAAAATTATGGCTTTTTTGACGTCAAAACAATTTGGATACTGTCTTAGGCGTTCAACTAACTTCTGGGCTTTGTTTTCCGAATCACTCGTAACTGTTATGACAAATCACAAAACACTGCCTTACCAGGGACATCGAAAGTTTTAAACCTGCTATCATAAACTATGAACCTCTATTGACTACAAGCAGAGACAATTATTGACAGTGAGGTAGGACACTTGGCCAAAAGTTAGGTGATGGTGTGTCAACAATGGGACGTGAGGTTGTCGTGCCGGCTCCCGAGTCACTGCTAATACTCACGGTGTTGCCAGCCACTGCAGTCTTTACCCAACTTAAGAAATGGCCCCTAAAAATTTGATTTTTTATTTTACTAAGAAACTACAAATCATTTAAAAAAAATATATAGCTTTTGTAATTTTCCTTGTTTATTAAAAAGTATATTTTTGTGCAATTTTATATATATGTTTATTGAGTTTTCAATACCACCGAGATTTTTATTTTTACCCCATTTGGGGTAATTTACCCCAGTTCCCCTACCCCTGATCTAGAGCAACTGTATATCGCTGAGTTAAGAGGTGGGAAGAACATTCTCTTAACAACAGGCACAGACAAGATCAGTTAAGACAAACAATTGCTGCAGTTGACCAAAGAATACTGTCTTTTTCATTATTCAATGATCTCTTCGCAGCAGGATTTGGCTTATTCAACTCTTTATGGTAAGAGTTATGGGCTAAGGAGTAATTGACCCTTATGTGTTTAGTGCTCAATTTTGATTATAATAATAAATCGCTGTGGCTCGTACGTTGGTTTGCGTGCAGCCAACAGTAACAGCCTGGTTGATCAGGCTCTGATCCACCAGGAGGTCTGGTCACAGACCGGGCCGCGGGGGTGTTGACCCCCGGAACTCTCTCCAGGTAAACTCCAGGTCAGACGGTAACTGTAAGTGTTCTACACAAGTGTTCTACACAAGTGTTCTACACAAGTGTTCTACACAAGTGTTCTAACAGGGTAAGGTATAGCGAACAAAAACTGGTCAGCAAGAATGAAATACGTAAAAGAATCTTAGCTATGATCAATACCCTTACTATTTACCCAAAAATCGACATTCTAAATAGGGAGGCCCAGAATTCCGTGAAATTTCGCCCCAGTCTTGATGGCTAAATTCCGAAACTCATTCTTGTAAGAACCTTTTCGAAAGGTTATTATCTACAACCACTTTAAGTAGCAGTGAAGCATACATATTTAGAACTGTGCCAGAGAATAACATTGGCGAGCGTGCAGCCCGAGTATCAGATGGCCAGTCATACAAGGTAATCGTATTCTTAAATCTAATTGCGTAAGATTAAACGTCGTCTTCAGTAAGTAGAGGAAAGTTCGGCATATGAAGTTCAGTTAGGTGGGAGCGGGATCATAGACCCTTTCTTCCACTTTCTTCTTTCAAAATTAAAGTTTCTCTTCAAATTCTATTTTATTTAATTCAATGTGAGCCTTCTCTCTTTCTCTCTCTCTCTCTCTCTCTCTCTCTCTCTCTCTCTCTCTCTCTCTCTCTCTCTCTCTCTCTCTCTCTCTCTCTCTCTCTCTCTCTGTCTCTCTCTGTCTCTCTCTCTCTGTCTCTCTCTTTCTCTCTCTCCAAAGTAGTTTTCTCAAAGGCAAGTTTCAGCTTAAGCTGTTCCTTTTCAAATGCTAATGTTTCTTGTTATTTCCTCTCTTCCTTTGCTAGTGCTCTTTCCTCTCTCTGAAGTCGTTATCGTTTCTTCTCAAGCTAACATTTCGTTTTCCTGCTCTTCCCTAGTTAATCTTTCTTGGTTATTTAGTGACATAAGACAATGAAGACAATTCCAGTGAGGTTTATCCTCATACATTCATCCATAATTTATACTCCATGGAGATTTTATTCAAAATACGACAGAATTGATAAGTGATAACGATCGTATGAAGAATTAATCCCCAAACACTACAATATTTAGTGCTGCTCCAGCACAAAATATACCATTTGAATATGACAAGAGTCCTAACCCGTCTGTCACCCTGAACAATCGAATATCCCTTGACATTTCCCTCGTAAACATTACAAGGCTCCATCAAGTGCGCTGTCACTGGTGACTCCTGGGTTCGTGGGAGAGACACCTCGACGCACAAGCCCACACAGCAGGTAGCTAGGCCAACAAATTATTTATCTGCTTTGAATATATTCCCATATATTTTCTAAGACTACAGAGTCTAACTGGCTTCTCCCGTACTGTAGTAGATACTGCGACTGGTAGCCGGCAGTACTTTTGAAAGTAAACCGGGATCTTTTGAACCTGGCAAGGTTGCTAGTGTGAAAAAGGTAACTGGAAGGTTAATCTTTCAGTTTACTTCCTTTAGAAAAACAAAAAAATAAAAACAAACAGGAAAATAATCAAACAGGGATATCTATAATATACATATATGTATTACATAAAGAAAATGTGAAACATTAACTTCATAATTAATTTATAAACATTGTCTCTACGTCCACAGCAGGACTCGAACCTACAAACTTTGTATCAGAGTCCACAGTACTTTACCACCGAGCTAGACCCAAGATAAGCATGGGCATCCAGCTGGAGCCAGACGATGTTACCTCATACCCCCGGGCACCAAGCTCGTTTTGAAAGTTATTTCATCGAATCCTGCCACATGCAGTGGACAACAAAAGAGACATGAAATAGTCCTGCTGTGGACGTAGAAACAATGTTTGTAAATATTTTCGCCTGTTTGAGAATTGTTAAGCATAACATAATTAATTAAAGTGGCCAGTGCTAACAAAGGATACGAATTCAGGAAGAAATCAGGAGCCTGTTGTAAGTTGGTCAAGCACATAGCTCTGAAGAGATGTGATACGTCGTGTAGAATAAACACGTCCCGTGCAGAAGTTGCCGTAGGTCCAAATTTTCGTCACACAAGAACGGATGTCTTGAGGATATGTTACAGTTACTGCGGCCAAGCAATGTTGGAGCCAAGATTGGTTAATGAGACACAGAAAATACGATCACAATGACCATGAACATAGTTTCAGCAGTTAAGCCGCCAGGTGACTAGTTGATAAAGAATATGAGAAGCTCTTTCCGCTGACAGCTCCACCTGGTCCACCAGACTAGTGCACCCAATACTTGTTCTACAAGCTGAGAAAAGCAAATGTTACAAGAGGACATATAGGCAACAGCACAGAGAAGAAGTAGGAGATATGTGTGAATTTAATGTCAGTGCAGATGACCTTAAAAGACATAACAACTAATTAATCCTAGTAATTTATTTATCCTTAGGAGAGTCAGTAGTAAAGTGACTACTGCATCAACCCGCTCACTTTGTCAACAACAGTAGTTCCTGCCCGGGGAACTAGGAGGCGCTAATGTACAGACACCACCCCAAGTATTGTGAGCGACCACTCATCTCCCATTCAAATATATATATGAATGGAATATAGTGAGTTAAGTACAGGTCACCATTCAACAACTAGACAGTTGTCAAGCTGAGAAGTATATGTTAGAAAACATGAGCTTCATGGGTAGCCCCTCCAACAATATTTCACAGGTATTTTGGGCATTCCCACACTCTTCCTATTTACATGTGTCACGACTGTGTGACATTACTCCTGATTTAAGTTATTGTTTTCCTATATTTTTCATGTGTGTACAACCTTTTTGCTGAAGAATTAAGCACATGTACAACAAGTGCGTATCTTATTAAGCAGACGTTTCACCACACAGGTACTTTATTAATGCTATACAGAAGAGTGAAGAGATACAAGATGAGGTAATTAGTCCCTCGGCCTAGAAGCAGGTGTTCATTACTGTAGTCCTGATGAATCTGAATCACTGGCAGGAAGACGTGGGTTTATATACTGGAGTCAGATGAGATGAAGGCATTGTCACTAGGTTATGCCCAAGAGATGTCCCAGCGGTAGTAAGCACTTACGGAGATGTCTTCTGTACAAAGCTTCCATGTTGTTGCTGTGACTGACCAATATTCTAACATCAATTGTATATGAAACCGACGGGTTGAAGAATTAAACACGTGCAATGACTGGGTATCTTGATACAGAAGACACCACAACTAGTTTCTTCCGCTGGTATACCTCTTAGGTATAACTTACACCGTGGAATCTCGCCTACTTGTCACAATGTCTCCATCTCTTCTGACTCTATAATAAAACCACACTTTTCCCTGCCAATGTCTCAGATTCATCAAAACTGCGATACTGAACACCTGCTCTTAGACTGAGGGACTGATTAGCTCATCTTTTACTTCTTCAGTCTTCTGTAATATATTGATAAAACCGCTGGTTGGCGGAGCGACTACTTAATAAGGATACCAAGTTGCTGTGCATGTGTCTAATTTTTCAATTTGTCAGTATTATACTTCATTGATGTTTATAACTACACTCACACCAGCTACTCATAATTTTCTAGAAGACGCCTAGAGTGAAGGGCTGGTACCGTCTACCTCAGTCTGCCTAAGTTCATTCTTGGGGAGTGTAGATGCATGTTCAAGTCCAGGGGTGTTTCTTCTATTTTCCTATCTTCTCTTTAAGAGTACATGTTACATTTCGTATTTCTTTACACATCACCGGTGGTGAACAGTTGCGAAATGGTGTTCATGTGGATATTATCTCATAATGATCCTATGCTGAATGTATTTATCTGTATTGTAGTCTGTGTCAAGGTATTTATGTCATACTGTTAGGAACTCGGCTCTAGTTATTTACTCTATGTTGTTGTATGTGTACTGTGACTGGGTACATGGCTCTGTATAGCATTGTAATTGGGATTATATTATCAGGACCCAATATGTCCACTTTAGTGTGTTTATTGTTCAATATTTGTCCACATCGCTCAAGGTGTTAGCATTATTATTATAATCAGGGGGAGCGCTAAACCCGTAGGATTATACAGACAAGGTGTTAGCAGTGTTTCATAATGTTTTACCCGTCTTAGACTGGCTGCTGTTTTACGGTGTTATGGATATTTGGACTAAATGAACTCATAAAAATATATATAATCTGCATTATGTATGTTCTCAAACAGCGTTCAGAGTTAAAACAGTTATTAGTTTGTAAATCAATTTGCTAATATTTTTTATTAACCTATTACTTGATTATTAGTGGAGCACTGCGCGCTGATCTTTCAAAAGCACTATTAAATTAACTCTTACTTTACCAATCTTTCTCCCCTAGAGCACTACGCCATTTTTAATTAATTTTTTACATATGCTTTTACTGATAATTATAAGAAAGTTTTAAGTTTATATATTAATTGTAAAATTTTACAGTGAAAGTTATGCATGGTATTCATGTTACAACTTGCATTCAGGTCTGTCACTGTGAATCCGTTTGAGGGTTTTCTTTACAACAACATTGATGTGGCGAATATCTGCACTACACAATGTTCGGATAGGACACAATGTTCGGATAGGACAAACACTGTGCGGATAGGGCATTTTGATATGTCTGTTACAACTTGACTATTACCCTGACGATCTTACTGAATTCAAAATGTGTAACAATCAGCAAGAATTTCAATGTAATTGGGAGAACCTTGAGAAAAGGACCCATTTTTATATGCTAATTTTCTGCACTTCTGCCAAGTGAAGGAAGAACACAGATGGTTATAATATTATGCAGCAGAACAGCAGTCAATATCCACGTGTGTCATAGCTTCGTGTCAAGGTCGTGGGGTCACAGCAACAGGCATGAGGTGAAGGAGATCCCAAATAGAATCACTAAGGAAAGTCACATCGACCACAAGAAATTTGTGTAAAATGACAATGTGGAAGCTGCACTTTTGGAAGCAGTATTAAGACAGGATTACTAACCTGGTTCTAACGACTCAACTTGTGCTTCTGCTTCCACTTCTGATGCTACTGATCCTCCTCTCCTATTCCAGCATTCCAGACCAAGCACACACTGTTGCATCATAGACCGTTCCCAAGCCATCTCTAACTTTCACGTGGAGTATGTTAATTCTCACTTAGCGAAGCTAGGTGTTTACTTCCACAGATTGTACAACTATTTATGTCCGTGTACCAGATGGTGTGTGGAGCACTCACACGTACATCGAGATTACTCCTTAATCGTTTTTCTACTGGTGACTTGTCATACGGCCAGGTACTTTAGGTCTCCTTTTTGTATTTGGTTTCTTAACAGTGGCGCTACCTGCAGTAAATGTTTTTGCAGTGCCACAATATCAGTGGTCGCAGTTCCAGCATGGTAAACCGTCCTGCTGTTTCTTTGTGTATACCAAAGTTCTTCATTACCAATCCTTTTGAACATTTTTTCTTCCACAACTGATGGCGATTCGTAGTTGTAGGATTTGTTCCCCATGAATATATTTATCTGTGCAATGCACTTGGCACAGAGATGGCACCACAGCCAAGGGCACTGGAAGAGATTGTATTGCTGTCACTTGTAACCTCTCTGGAAAGGTCGACACAGGTTGATATAAG